>NC_072778.1:18126245-18401245 GCF_022539595.1 Amphiprion ocellaris
CATACTTAAAGCTTTAAGTGCTTTATTAACATGGACCTAAAAATTTTCTATTGTTTTATTATCACAGGTTCTGTCTGAAAAGAGGTGGCATCATTTTAAACAGTGAAATCAAACTAACAAAATGTAATGACCAACCAGTGAGCAACACTGGATTCTGCAAAAACATAAACAACTTTTTAAAAAAAAATCTAAATCTTATCTTAACACAGTTAATGTATGAACTTATTTTTGTGTGTATGAATGTATTTATTGATTTATTTAATACTGTTAACATATCAGAGTTCTGAGTGAGTTTTTCGTAAGATAGGCAAAGGCCATTTATTGATTACATATAGGCTCCTAAATGTTTATTAAAAACTGAAAAGCATTTAAAAAAAAAAAACAAAAACAACGTAGGCATTTATTGAGTCACTAAAATACTGTAGAGTACAGACCACATCAGCATGATTATAAGCATCCTCTGGTAAATGAACAACCAGATACTGATGTCTCTCACCATATGGACTTCAGGAGATGACTGGGGGGTGATAAACTGTGACCTACTGGTTGGATTCTCTCTGTTCTCATGTTTCTTACATGTTTGTCCCCTGACAGCCGGGTCCTAATGTTTTTTGAGCAACACACCATACTATGACGTTTTTACAATGATGGTTCTACTATGGAACCAGTTTGACATGTTCAGGTGTTCTTTGTGTGAAAACTCAGAGATTTCAGGGATCAGAAGGTGGTTTTCAACTTTCTTTGTTAACTTTCTGCTTCAAGTTTAAATTAAATTTCCTTCACTAAGCCAGCCCTCTGGACTTCCAGTAAGCTGTGTTCCTATTGGCTGTCCAGGTGGCTGCTTGGTATTATCAGGAACACCTGAGCAGCTCAGTGTCTTCCTGCTTTATTTAGCTTCAGTCAAACATTTCCTCTGTTTCTCTTCACCACTGAACTGGGTTTGGCTCCATTGCTTCAGTTTGTTCTTTAGGCGTTGGCTTGCAGCTTCCAGCAGTAAAATCATCTTTAATGTGTTTCTTGGTGTGTTTTAGGGCTTTGTACTGGATAGTTGTCTTGGTAAATGTGGTTCTTTAGCCACAGTTAGCACATGGTGTTAATGTGTGCAGTGATTAGTGGATTTGCTCCAGCTGAGTTGTGTCTTTATCTTGGCTGTAGTGAGTCTTCAGAGGTTTTTGGTCAGACACATTCTGTATTCTTGTTTGAGAACCAGCGTTGGTTGTCCAGAAGGTAAGAGTTCCTGTCCTGATTCTCTGTTCTCAGAGGTTCTCTGGTAGGCTGCAGGAGACTTTAGCGTTTGGGTTGTGCTAGTTTGGTTTTTGTATGGTTTCATTTGGACGACTATCTTGAGGCCCCTCCATGTGGTTTAGTGAGGTTTTCTGGAACAGTTCTACAAAGCAACCTGCAGCAGAAGAGCCTTTGAGAGTTTTTAGGAAGTTCTGGAGACCAGACTTTAGAGCAGCAGAAACATTTGTCAGCAGTTTGAGCAGGAGAAGGTGAGCTTCAGAGTAGAAATGAGACAGAAACCTTCTTGACCCGTGTGGTGAGGTCCTGTACCAAGAGTTTGAGCAGGTTGTGAAGAGTCTGTAGTTCTTTGGTCTGAAAGCACAAGAAGAGTCGACTCATTAAAGGAGAAAACAGGAGATATTGTTGGTTCTTCTGTTGCTCTGCAGTTTCCTTAGACTGAATATCAAGTTTATATTTTAAATGATTTACCATGTGAGCCCAAGAAGACTTCAATAAACTCCCTCCATCCCCTGGACACAACATATTTTATTACCATGTTAAATCTTTTTTTTAAATGTTTTTGAGTTTTAATCATAGTTTTAGCATAGTTTTTTCTCTTTGCTTGTTTAGTTTTGTCATCTGTGTGAAAGGTGCTAAACAAATAAAGTTGAATTGATAAACTGAAGAATTGACTAACTCATGATTGTGACAACAGAAGTATTTTCATTGTGATTTAAGGGTTTATTTCATTTTTAAGGTTGGGGTTAAAATCTTGACAGAAAAAGAAAATTAAAGAAATAAACTACATAACAAAAAGCAATTAAATCAAAGGAAAAAAAATTAATACAATAAAACTTTTTAAAAGTTTTATTATTAAAAAGATTTAAGAAATTTAAGATATCATTTTCTAATTAAACATTTAATTTTTTAATTAAATGTTTTGTCTTTTTAAAGGTGTAATAATCTAATTAAATGTTTTGCACATTTTAAAATGTTTAATATTCTTCTTGTTGAATTGTATTTTTTAAATGTTTAATTGTGGAAAATATTTTATCTGTAATTTTTAATATTTGTATTTTAAAAATTTTGTTTAATTTCATAATGACATGTATTGTATCTTGTTGAATTATCTCATTCAATATTTTGTCTGTTTAATAGAGTTAAACATTAAATACAATTAAATTATATTAAACAGACAGGAAAAGAAAATACAATGAAGCATTTAAAAAGAAAATGAAACATTAAAAGGTGGTAAAACATTTAAAAAGAAAAACCTTAACAAATATTTAATCAAAAAATTAAACATTGGGAAAGAAAAAGGAATTTTTCAAACAAGCCAATTAAACATTTGAAAAAACAACAATTAAACATTAAAAAGACAAAACATTTCAAAATCAAATCAGACATTAGAAAATAATAAAAGGTGAGAAAAGAGCAAAACTAAACATTTAAGAAGAATCAAACTAAAGACAAAACATTTGAAAACACACCAGTTAGACTTTAGAAGATAAAATTAAACAGAAGAGACAATAAAAAGATGAAAAAGAGCAAAAACAGATAAAGGTCTCAAAACGTTTTCTAGTCTGAAATGAAAACATCAAGTTGTTTCTTCAAACATTTCCTCTTTCTATGTTCTTGGTTTGATTGTGGACAGATTTACTAAGAACTCATTTAAGAAAACTGATTTCCAGATAAAGTCTACTAGTAGTTGAATGCATTTATCAAACTAATGTTACCTTCTGATCTCCACAAACTTTACTGTTCAGTGAAGAGAATCAAAGTTTGTTGAGGATTTCTAAAAAACCCACAGGTGAAGGTCTGAGAAGAACTCAGATGGATGGTCTTAATGTGAAATCAAGACTCATGGTCACAAGTTTTAAGGCTTCTGTTAAACAGAAAGTTCAAACTAACGGAGAAGTACTGAGAAACTTTTAAAATTTCAGTCCTCAGACTGTCTGAAAGCTCAAACTAATAGAGAAGTACTCAGGAACTTAGAGGATTTCAGTCCTTGGACTGTCTGAAGGTTCAAACTAACAGAGAACTACTCAGGAACTTAGAAGATTTCAGCCCTCAGACTGTGTGAAAGCTCAGGTCCTGAGGACTCGGGAGGTCTGGAGGCTTTGGAAAGTCTTGGAAGTGAGGGTTCCACCCTCCAGCACAAAGGCTGAAGTCCAACCTCCTGAGAAAAACGGTCGAGTTGAGACTCGAGTGAAAAAAAACTCGAAAACGACAAAAAATAGATGACAAATGCGCAAAAAAAAGAAGAATTAGTATCTGAGCAAGTAGCTCAGGGGGTAAGAAGAAGGACTACCAAGTGGAAGGTAGCCGGTTCAAGACCCACCACCGGCATTTTTCTTTCTTTGTCTTTGTCAGGATTTTGATAAAATTTAAGAAGGGTCTGGTCTTGAACCAGCGACCTGCAGCTCCATAGGTAAATCCTTAACTCACTGAGCTACAGATCAGATACAAAGAAATAATTTCGTCGTCCCTTTGACATCGTAGTTCC
Source organism: Amphiprion ocellaris (assembly GCF_022539595.1). NCBI lineage: Eukaryota > Metazoa > Chordata > Actinopteri > Pomacentridae > Amphiprion > Amphiprion ocellaris. Next base: position 18,129,976 of record NC_072778.1, read on the forward strand.
TGAAGTGACCATGTGGGCAGAGCCAAGGCGGAGTCTGGGTGGAGTCAGGGCGGAGAGTAGGCGGGGAGGTGGGTGGCGGCCTCCCCCCTCTACTCCCCCACCTCCCTCCACCGCCCACCACACCTTCCCCCGCCCCACAAGTTCTTCGAGTCTCCACGAGTTCTTCGAGTCTCCACAGGTTTTCCCCAGTTTCTGGAGTTTCCACCAGGTCGGAGGCAGAACAAGTTGTCATGAAGAGGTGTTGAAGTCGCTCAGGATGGACTGACTTTTTACAGCGATTAGAAGGAAGACCACTAGAAGAGCAGGTCTTTAACCACCATCCATAAAATCCATGGAGTCGCTCCAGAGAAATGAAGGGAGGTCAACTTTTATCAACCTCCATCCACATGTTCAACTTCATATCTTTACTTGGACATTTTTAGCACCACAAACCTTTAGTATCACACTTTATTATCATTTATTAGGACTTTAATGGAATCCACCAGCAGATTTGCTTTTTGTTGACAAACTTTATTCTTGTCGTCGTGGGAATGCAGTATTTAAAACGCTTCCTTCTATTTGACCTCATGTTTATTAGTTTTAGTGGAGAAAGTTATTTTGTCGATTAATCTCTTAAGAACCAAATAATAAATTGGGTTAGTCAAGAGCTTTAAATTTCTTACTTTGTCATATTTTAAGTATGACAAAAAAATATAAAAATAAAGCGTCTTGAGAAAATTTGACCTGTAACTGGCGTTATATAAATAAAACAGAATTTAAATTGTATGTATCTTGTAATGTTGGAGTAATTCAGCCATATGTGTTGGAAAACACATTTTCTTTGTCCATTAATCTATCGTTTTTTCTAGTAATTCATTTCTTGTTTTGGTTTATGTCAAACCGAAATATATTCAGTTTACTGTCATAAAAACCAAAAAGATTTACATTCACGATGTAGGAATCAGGCAGTTTTTCACTTTTTATCTTAGTTTAATTAGAAAGACAGTTGATAATGTGTGAATTGTTGCAGCTTGTGAGCCGTAAAAGGTTTTAATCTTTGGGGCCGAGTGTCAAAAAACACTTAGAAACCAACATCAACAAAGCACTCAACAAAGATTTGAACATCATTAAAGGGGAATCCAACCTTTGCATGACAATGTCTAATTAAAGGACATTTATTTCCAATGTAAATGTGTGATATTCATCCTCTGGAGCTTTCGCTTCACATCGTCTTCCACCTGGACTGCTTTGGTCGGGACCATGTGCAACAAACATTTGAAAAACTGCACTTTAACATCAATGAATGACACTGAAGTTTAATCGCTACATAAATGAGACTGAGTCTGGATGTGCTGCTCTGTCATTAACTCATAAGTTTAGGGAAAGTTCAAACAAAAGAGGACAGTTCAGAGAAGACTTGAGAATGAGCCTATTTTGAACAAACATCTCAGACTTTCTGAGCTTCAGCACCTCTAGCAAGATATTTTAACAACAAGCAACTCAAGAGATCCAGAAGTTGGAGAGAGTTAGCTTTAGCTGAGCCAAAGAACATGTGGGACACTAACCTAGCAAACATTTCAGACTTTTCTCTGTGAATTCTGAGAAATAATTTCCTATTTAATGACAGAGCTACACATCTTAACTCAGTCTCATTAAAACAGACTCTAATTCAGTGTCATCCATCCATATTAAAGTGCAGTTACCCAAAATGTTTGTTGCATGAGCTCCAACAAAACCTGTCCAGGTAGAAGGCCACTTTGACAAACAGGAAGTGGATGATTCCAAGCAGATTTATAGAAGGGGGAACCGGACTGTACTAAGTGTGGTCGAGTATAGAGGGGTGTTTTGTGGGTTTTTAAGGCTGATAATGATTATTAGTGAGACATTTGGAGTATAATCATTTGTAGTAAATGAAAGTATTTAAAATCTTGGAGTTAAACTTAGAATAACACAAACTCTAACAGAAAACTTTGTTGATACGTTTTTGTTTTGTTTACAGATAAGTTAAAGGAGTTTTATTCGTGACGTAAAACCAATCAAATCGCTCCAGAAGACAGAGCCACCACAGGTAGATAAATGTTCAGAGCCATTTTTAAATGTATTTATTACCGTAAATCAGTAAAAAATAAAATACTGATAATCAGTAAATCAGTCAGCCCACAATTACTACAATTCTACAATGTATGTCTCTTTGCGTTGACTTGTTATTTGTACAATATACGATGTATATGATGGTGTTTTTTCATACCAAAGGCTATAATATGATGTTTTCTAAGAGACATACGATGCTACTCTGCTTGTTCTGGCCCTGAACTCCTCCTCTGTTGTTTTCTGGATTGTACTCAGCTGCATGCCTTCATCCACCCGGCCTCCGTTGACTCGTCCCGCCTGCCGTCTCTGGAGCTGAAGCTGGATTGGAACAGACCAAAGTACAGTCCAATCACGATGCCAGCTGCCTCTCAAAAGGCTCCTTCATCTGGCAGGTGGTGGTACTTCTTCTGAGGGGAAGCTGAGCTGGCCCGGCAGAACTTTGGAGATGTGTTCCAGTGGTTGGTGGATGTGTGGGGAGATAGAGAGGGACCTTTGAATTGTTCAGAAAGGAAAACAGGGAACCCATTGGTAGTTTTAGTTCAGGGTGCTACTGCGGTGTGTTTTGGGGTTTTAAGAGGTGAACAGGAAGAGGTTTTTTTTCGTATTGATTATCTTTTACTTTGTTCCTGGTTGGAATGCCCATCAATGTCAACATGAAGTTCACTTTTAGTTCTGTTGATTTATTTCTATTTTACTAACACCCATTTGTTTTTAACCCCCTCACATGGTGTGCTGTTGTAAACTTACTCTTTCAAATAAATTCTCGTCTAACCCTCTGGAAACCAGCGTTTGGACTGTTTTTGTGTTGCTCCTCACCTACTGACAGCTGTGGACTAGAGGCTATACTGTGACGTTTTTAGAGTGACATGCTATACTATGATGTTTGTTGGGTGACATGCTATACTATAGGCTTTTTTAATTGACATATTACTGACATTTTTTTTGTTTTTTTTAGCAACATATAAGAATTCGAACAGTTTTAAAAGTTGCTATACTTTTAATTGTGCAATGAAATTATTATTCTATGGCATTTTTTAGATGACATATTATACTCTGGTGTTTTCTTGAATTACATACTATTTTGACAATATACTGCACTATGACATTTTTTGAACCACATATCATACATGACAATTTTAGGCAACATCCTATCATTTTGCGCTTTTTGAACCACATAATAATCTATGTTTTGTTTTTTTTTCTTGCCAACATGCTGTACTATGAACTACAGGCCATACTATGTTATTCTTGAGTAAAGCATACTATACTTTGACATTTTCTGAACTACATCCTATACTATGGCGTTAAACACAGAGTGCTTTGGTTACATGTTGATTTATAATCTAGATTTTTTTCTGTTTTGTTTTTTGATGGGATTACCACAGACCTGACTGTGAACACCGTTGACACCCACCTCAGGGAGATGCTGCCTAAGATCTCAAGGCTGCTTGGTCGTGGTCTTTCTGGCACGTACTCTTCTAAGATGAGCCGGGTAGTTTAACACTGATGGAATGACACCAGGTCTAAGCCGACAAACTTCCAATTCCTCCTCAACCCATAGTCTCTGGGAAACCTACATGGAGTAAGAAAAGTAGACAGAGAAGTAATTAAGTCTGTACACAACATATTAAAAAGAAATCATGCTAATAAATTAAGTACAAAGAACCAAATTCGCCAATATACTGGAGACCAGAGCTATTTAATTTGATAAGTATAACCTTGTTTAGTAACATTTCAATTATTTGAGAGCAGTCCTAAAGAACTGCCTGTAATCCCAATCATAAAATGGTTTTGGAGGAAGAACATAGATCATAATCTGGATATTACCGTGGCCGAGAGGTGCAAACCAAATTTACATAATGCAAAACACTTTTACAAAGCTTGAGACAAATTTACATTTAGGAAAACATTTTTACATATCTTAAAACAAAATTACAAGTTCTGAAACAAATTTACATTTTAGAAAAAAAAATGTACAAGATGCAAAACACATTTACAACCTCCAAGACAAATTTACAAGTGATGAAACACTTTTAGATATCCAAAAACAATTTTACAAATTAAATTTAACCGGAAAGGGAATGTCCCAACTCCGGTGTTGAACCGGAAGTGATAACGAGCAGCGGCTAATGCGACTTTTGGTTGTTGTTGATGGTGAACCAAGATGGACAATGAGCGGGTGATATGTTCCCCACAAAATGGGCAAAACATCACCCGCTCGCTGTCCATCTTGGTTCACCATCAACAACAACCAAAAGTTGCATTAGCCGCTCCTCGTTGTCACTTCCGGTTCAACCCCGGAGTTGGGACATTCCCTTTCCGGTTAAATTTAATTTGTAAAATTGTTTTTGGATTTGTAAAAGTGTTTTGCATCTTGTGAAATTGTTTTTCTAAAATGTAAATTTGTTACAGAACTTGTAATTTTGTTTTATGATATGTAAAAATGTTTTCCTAAATGTAAATTTGTCTCAAGCTTTGTAAGTGTTTTGCATCTTGTGAAATAGTTTTTCTAAAATGTAAATTTGTTTCAGAACTTGTAATTGTTTTATGATATGTAAAAATGTTTTCCTAAATGTAAATTTGTCTCAAGCTTTGTAAAAGTGTTTTGCATTATGTAAATTTGGTTTGCACCTCTCGGCCACCGTAGGATATACATGAGTTAGGCTTTATAACTACTGTACTATTACAAATGCTGATACTACTTCTACGACTCTAACAGCTGTTTATACTACTACTGCTGCTTGTACATTTAGTATTACTACTACTGCTTGTACAACTATACTACAGCTACTATTAATCGTCTGGTATTTGGTTGTCAAGCTGCTCGCTCGCCTTAGCGTTTTGCTAGTGGCTAACTAGTTAGCTCTCATAGACTGGAAGCTCTCAACAAGATTTCATAAAGAAAAAAGAGCCAAAAACTATTCTTACCTATGAAAAGTCATTCCAAGTTTCCTTGTCTCAATCGTACGACGCAGTGTGCAATTGTATGCAGCACAGTGAGACGGCATACTTGTTGTTTCCGTTTTCACGCTGTTGACATCAACGGAACGCACTGAAACTTTGCCCCCACTAGCTTAGCCTCGCAGTAGCACGTAGCTCAAAGGGGCGTGTCCTATCTACTCATTCATATCTATGAGAACAACGCTGGCTGCACATAAGGACGCCTGACGTTGATTAGCTGCGTAAATACCATTATATACAGTCTATGGTAAATACGTATGTGAATCGCATCATTGGCTGCAGCAGCCAGTCACCGGTCACTCACTGACTCACATTGAAAAATAGCACAGAATGAATTGCTACGTGTTTATTTTATTTACAATTTAGGTTGGATTTCTTTTTTGTGTGTGCGCAGCGCAGATTTTGTGTGCGCGGAGACCGTGTCAGCAGTACGCAATTGCGCACGCGCGCAGCTTAGAGGGAACAGTGGTCACAACCAAAAAAACTGACGCAAACTGTTGTGTTAGTTTATTTTTTTTTCCAAAATATTTTTATTGAAAAAAGTACTGAGATAATGTCAGTAAAAAATACAATCCACTTTTTTCTTTTTTAAACACGTATACACCTAAGCACGCAGTCATGAATGCATACACATACAGGTATATGTCAGCACTTAAACAAAGCCACGTACATATATGTACACAAAAGCAAAACAAGATAACGGAACAATATAGAACATAACCCCCCTCCCATCCACCCCATCCCACCTCAACTTAGCACATATGACCAACATATAATACTGGTTATTCAAAATTTATGAAACACAAAAACAGGTACACATTCAGTTGGGGAATAGCTTCAAACTTGTAAAATATGATATGAACGGTTGACATTTACAGAAAAACTTATCAGTGGATCCTCTCAAAGTATATTTTATCTTCTCAAGTTTTAGGAAGAATACGGTGTCCTTAAGCCACCGGGAGATGGAAGGATAGTTGACAGATTTCCAATGTAGCAGTAAACAACGTCTTGCCAATAGGGATGTGAAAGCTAAAATGCCCTTTTGGTTAGAATTTAATGCGAGAGAAGCATCAGGAATCCCAAATATAGCAATTAACGGGGAAGGCTGCAAATTTACTCCAAGAACAGTGGACATAATATTAAAATACCTGGTCCAAAAATCGTTTAGCCCTGGGCAACGAAAAAGCATATGGCTGAGATGACAAGGAGAGCCATGACATTTATCACATTCATCCTTCACTTCTGGATAAATTCCAGCCACTCTGGATTTAGAAAAATGGACCCTATGCAGGACCTTAAATTGAATAAATCCCAGACGAGCACAAGAAGTGCTAGATCGTATCCTGTCTATAGCATGATGCCAGAGGTTTTCATTTAATTGGATTCCCAGTTCCTTTTCTCATGTACTCTTAATTTTGGTACTAGAATGATTACTTAAGGACAAGATGAAGTTGTGCATGTTGGAAATTAAGCCTTTCTGTTGAGGACTGTGTGAGAACAAGTTCTCCCAAAGTTGTCCTGGAGGTGCAGAGGGAAAATTCGGGAAACATTTGGAGACAAAATCACGGATTTGGAAATAGCGATAAAACTGAGAAGGAGGGAGGTCATACCTGGAGGACAAGTTACCGAAACTCTCAAAGACACCGCCTATATATAGATTTTTGAATTGTTTAATACCCTTGTCAAACCATATTGAAAACACCGGGTCCAGAAGTGACAGAGGAAATAGATGGTTGTTGGTTAATGGACCTAAGGAAGATGCATCTGAGAATTTAAAGTGCTGTCTAAACTGATACCAGATCTGAAGAGTGTTTAGAACCACTTGATTATCAGTATATAATGAAGGTTTAACAGGCAACAAGGAATGAAGTAAAGCAGGTATAGAGGAACCTCTACAAGATGATAACTCCAATTTACACCAAGAGGAACTAGGAGAGTGTATCCAATAGCAAAGTTTATGGAGATGAGCAGCCCAGTAGTAAAATTGGAAATTGGGTAATGCAAGACCACCACTGAGTTTGCATCTTTGCAATGAAGTTTTGCAAACTCTTGGTGACTTCCCACCCCAAATGAAGGAACAAATTAACTTATCCAGAGAATCAAAAAAATGTTTTGGCAGAAATAGAGGAATTGACTGGAATAAGAAAAGAAATTTTGGTAATATATTCATTTTAACTACGCTGATCCTGCCAATTACAGAAAGGGGGAGGCTGCCCCATCTTTGAATATCAGATGTGATCACAGAGATAAGAGGAGTAAAATTAGCTGTTACAAGGTCAGATAGAGAAGGTATCACATTAATACCGAGATATTTAAACCCTGAAGGGCTGAATTGGAAAGGCAGGTCTGATTGTTGGAGATGGCATGCTGCAGTATTAACAGGAAAACATACACTTTTCTCCAGATTTAATTTATAACCTGAAAACCAACTGAATTGCTCCAGAATGCTTAAAACAGCCGGAATAGAAGTTGCAGGGTCAGTTACATACAACAGTAAATCATCCGCATATAATGATAATTTGTGCTCAATTCCATTTCGAATGATTCCTCTAAATAGGGGAGAAGATCGTAACACGATGGATAAGGGTTCAATAGCAATAGCAAAAAGCAAAGGTGATAAAGGACACCCTTGGCGAGTACCACGCCCAAGGGCAAAATAATCAGAATAAACATCATTAGTGAGGATACTGGCTTTAGGGGATGAGTAAAGAAGACGGATCCAAGAAATGAATTTATCTCTAAAACCGAACCTTTTCAAAACAGCAAACAAGTACTCCCACTCTACTCTGTCAAATGCTTTTTCAGCATCCACGGAAATAACGATTTCAGGTAGCTCAGCTGAATGTTTAGAGTAAATTATGTTAAAAAGTGTTCGGGTATTAAAAAATAACTGGCGCCCCTTTATAAAACCATTCTGCTCTTCAGAAATAATACATGGAAGCACATTCTCTAATCGAGATGCAATTACTTTAGCCAACACCTTTACATCAGCATTGAGCAAAGATAACGGTCTGTAAGAGCCACAAGAGGTTGGTTCCTTGTCCTTCTTAAGAAGGAGAGTGATAGTAGCTTGTGTCAAAGTGGGTGGTAATGAACCACGATCCAGAGACTCATTAAACACCGATAAAAGTAGTGGTGCCAATTTTCCAATAAACTTTTTATAAAACTCAATCGGAAACCCAGCCGGGCCAGGGGCTTTGTTAGATTGCATAGCTTTAATTGAAATTACTAATTCTTCAAGAGAGAGTGGGGAATCCAATTGTTCTGCCATATTAGGGTCAATGACAGGATTCTGTAGATTTTGAAGAAAATCATTCATCTTAGTATTGTCTGTTGGCAATTCTGATTTATATAATGAGTAAAAAGACTTGAAAGTGGTATTGATTTCTATAGGATCTGTAATAATTATATAATATTATTCAAATGGGAAGCGGCCTGATGCCGTAACTGATGAGCCAGCAAACGACTTGCTTTGTCGCCGTGTTCATAATATGAACCGCGGCTACGTAGCAACAAGCGCTCTGCATCTTTAGTTGAAATATGATCAAATTCTGCTTGTAAATCAATAAGCTGCTTAAGCAATTCTGGAGTAGGGGTCAGTGCATATTTTTGATCAACATCACTAATAGCTATTGTAAGTTCATTGAGTCTAGAGTTAAGCCTTTTGCGAGAATGCGCTGAATATGAAATAATTTGTCCTCTAAGATATGACTTAATTGTTTCCCATAACAATGAACATGAAGTTGAGTCATTCTGGTTAAAAGAAAGGAACTCGTCAATAGAATTTGAAATGAAATTGCAAAATTCATTATCTGCTAAGAGAAGAGAGTTAAATCGCCAGAGTGGAGGGCTACCTTTATGACTGGAAAGTTGAATGTCTAGCAATAACGGTGCATGGTCAGATATTACAATAGCCAAATAGTCAGAGGAAAGTACACATGTATTAAGGGTGCTATCTATAAAGAAATAGTCAATCCTTGAATATGACTGATGCACTTTGGAGAAAAAAGAAAATTTTCTCATAGAAGGATTACGAGATCTCCATGGATCAACCAGACCATTCAGCCCCATAAACTCAGAAAAAGTTTTAGACATAGCAGATTGAGTCAGATTACGTGGATTAGACCGATCTAGAGGTGGGTCGAAAACGCAATTAAGATCCCCTCCAAAAATCACAGAATGAGTATTTAAGAAAGGAATATTGCTTAATAATCTGTTAGCAAATTCAGCATCATCAAAGTTTGGAGCATATACGTTTACCAACAAGACTTTTCTTTGCATTAGGGTGCCAGCCACAATCAGATATCTTCCATTCTTGTCCACAATGACATCAGTAGATGAAAATTGGACTTTCTTGTTTATTAAAATGGCAACTCCTCTTGCTTTTGAGTTAAAGTTTGAGTGGAAGCACTGACTTACCCAAGGGCAGTGTAGCCTATGGTGATCTTTAATCCGAAGATGAGTCTCCTGTAAGAATACTAGAGCAGAATTTAAATGTTTCAAGTGAGTGAAAACCTTAGACCTCTTGACAGGGTTACCCATACCTCTGATATTCCAGCTAATAAATCTGAGAGGTGTGCCTGAACCAGCAATGCTTGGATTTATGTTGGTGTTAACCATTTAAATAAAATAAACAACCAAAATACAAACAGCTATAGAGTTGAGGTGGGATACCCTCTCCACAACATACCCCTGAACATACACCCAAAGTCCCCATATAACTACAAAACAAAGGAGACAGCAGTGTTTCCCCCAGTAAACACAAGTTGCCCACCATAATGTGAGAGCAACTCAGGAGACAAAGCAGAACAAATAAAAGCAGGAGAAGAGACTCCTACCGATTTCAAAGCTGATCAACAGTGTGCGCAATAATAAAACAAAACAAAATTACACACACACACATATATATCTACATACACACACACACATATATTTATGCATATATATACATATACATACATACATACATACATACACACACACACATATACACACATACATATACACACATACATACATATACATCCATACATACACATATATACATACACACCCATATCTTACATAACAAAAATATGTTAATTAAAGATGAACATATTGGCCAGACAAAAAGATAATAGTGCACCGACAGAACAGTGGCAAAGGATATAAAAATAAAAGCGTAAATACAATGTTGATGCCAGTCATAGTTGAAGAATAAAAATATATTATAGATTATATCACAGTGACTAAGGCGGTGAAAGAAAAGGCATCTGATATTGTTTTAAACAACCACGAATAACACCGACCCAGTTAGTGCATCAGATCAAAGAGCCACTTAAGGTGCAAAGGCAAATTTCAGGCTAAAGAGACCACGAACCATTGGCAAATACAAAATCAACGGTAAATCAGCATAACACGTGAACATCCGAATTCAAGAATAAGCAAAATCGGCTCTATAAGGACTAATGCAGCTTAACCGTTTACCAGAGTTTTGACATAGTCGCTGGCTTTTTCCACTGAAACAAATTCCTTTGTAACGCCGTCGTGTGTGATGCGAAGCCGGGCGGAGTGGATGAGTCCGTACCGAACCCCGTCAATGCCGCGGAGCTGTCGCCTGACCTCGTTGAACGCAGCCCGCGCACGGGCTACCTTGGCAGTATGGTCCGGGAAGACCGAGATGGTCGAGTCCCGGACTTTAATCTGTTGAAGCTCCCTCGCACGGCGCACAATGTCCACACAGTCACTGTAGTAGTGAAATCTGCACACAATGGCTCTCGGTCGTTCGTGGGGCTTGGGCTTCGGTTGAAGGGTCCGGTGGGCTCTGTCCAGCAGCGGCTCCTTTTGCAGACTGAACGCCTCCTTTAACAACGCGGCTACAGCAGCTGTAGTGCAGGAATCGTTGCCCTCCGGAACTCCCACAATCCTGATATTATTACGTCGTGATCTGGACTCTAGATCTTCACATTTATTCTCGAGCTTATTCATGTTAGCAGTAAGGCTCTCTATGGTCTTTTTCATCACGGCGATGTCATCGGTGCACCCCGACAGCGCCTGCTCCATTTCCCCCACCGTACCTCTTAGCGTAGCCAAGCTAGCATCAGTAGCAGCTCTGTCTTGGGCCAGTTGTGTTTTCACCGCCTGCAGGTCAAGCTTGATAGTCGACAGAGTATCACCGAGAGTTTCCTGGAGTTCTTTTTTAAAGATGCCAGCAATATCTTTCCTCAGCGAAGCCAGCAACTCCAGCCTGAGGGCGGTGTGGTATCGAGGTCGGCTAGCAGCGAAGTGGACGTAGCGGTAGCTGGTGGCTCACCCGGGGACGTGGTCGCAACGGGCCTGAGTTGTGTCTGCACAGCTTTGCGGGTTTTCGTGGTCTTATCAGCCATTTCAACGCAGAAAAATATTCTATTTCAGTCCGGAAAGTAGAGTGAAGCAAGATAGGGCCAAGTATGTCAGCGAAATGCGCAGATAACATACAATTTTAAGCGAAAACGGCAGGAGGTTCCGAAGTCACGTCTTACTCCATTGAAAGCTCAGCAGCGCCCCCCGCGTTACTTTATTTTGTTGACATGACTCAACAAACCATTTTAGTGTCAGAAAAAGGAACTTTTGTCCACGTTTGGAAGTAAATGAACGATCAGAATAGTAAAACCAGTCTGTCCAATTCTTATATATTTTATTGATTAAAAAATACTTTTATACAATTTACAAGCAAGATTTTACACTCAGAGAACAAACACTCATATATAAAAATACATCTAGAAAAACAGAAAATCATGAATGTGAACTGTGAAGCTTCTGATATGTTTCACAGCGGTTCAAATGCTTTATATTTCACCTCAAATTCAGATGTGCGAAGTTGTATTAGTTGTAGAGTTTTTTTTCTTTTGTTTATTTAATACAAAAATATGAATTTACACACATGACCTTCAGAGCAAATGAAGAAAGTTCACTACAGTGTAGTGTTTTATCCCACAGTTTGACATATGGGCCAGTCAGCGGGACATCATTCGCACAAACTCTGCAAAGACAAGAGAAAGCAGTGAGAAGGGAGAAGAAGAAAAAGATTGTGGTCTCTTGGCAGATCCCATTATGACTGTCTCACCCTCGAAGTCCACCTGACCGTCTCCATTGAGGTCGATGTCTCTGAGGACCTCATTTATCTCTTTGTTCGTCACTTGTTCTCCCATCAGCTTCTTCATGGCCTCACGCAGCTCCATCAAACTGATCTGACCATCACCGTTAGAGTCAAACTGGACACAGAGAGAGGAAGGAAACAGAAACTAAGGATCACGTCACACCAAGTTCAAAACACAGACATTGTAGGAAATGCTCCAGTTTGCTTTCATTGCTTGGCAGCTCACAGTGTCATTCTTTATATTCCTACCAAATGGGAGTTAATAGACATTTTTTAATCCTTCTTTATTCATGTTGTGTTTCCCAAATATTTTCTGGATGGAAAAAGGTTCATGCCTTGATGGTTTATCAATCAGCAAACTAATAAGAAACCTACAATATTAACAAAAGGAGGAAAGCCACCCTGAAATACCATTATCATGAACTATTTGTTTCTGCTGTACAAGTGATGACTGACTTTTCTTCCAAGTTAAAATCTTCCCAAGTTCTATTTTCATGTTGTTTTTCTTCTCGTTTAATCTAGTTAGACCTGTTGTTTCTTTAAGCATGTGCTAATTTTCTGTCTTTGTTGCTTTTTGTTCCCATTAGTTGGGCTTCTTGTAGCACATTAATAGCACTAATTAAGCGGCTCAGAACACTGAACCTGTGGAATGCAGCCATAATTAATGTAAATTATTCACGCTGTTGATTTTCTTGTCATATCTGCTGTGAACAAGGTCTATCACTATTATTTTCTCATTGTTTTATAAACAAGCCAGGGAAATGACAATTTACTGAAGCTTTAAATAGTCCAGCTCCTCTATTGCATGCATGTCTTTTGCACATTTGAAGATTTTAATCCAAGGGCACCTGTGTTTGTTAGTGTTTTGTGCACATTTATCTTATTGTTGTGTCTGCATTGATAAGATTAGAGCACAGGTGGAGCTACTGAAATGGAATTCAGCAACTGAAAACGTTACATCGTAGTTTTATGACGGAAAATGTCTGCATTGAAACATAACTATGCCTTTAAATCATGGTGTGTGTAACCAGACCTCTTTGAATGCATCTCTCAGTTCTTTGACTCCGATCATGTCCGCTGTCTCCGCCAGCATCTTGGGTCCCATCAGCTCCACAAAGTCCTCAAAGTCAACTTTACCTCCACCTGAAAGACACACATGCAAAGATATGTAAAAACTAGAACAAGGGTGGATGCCAGTTCTGGTCCTTAGTTGTTTGCAGTTTGCAGTTTCTGGTGTCCTCACATTTAAATTATTTTCGTAAAAAGAGAAACTAACTGCATTAACAGTAAATACAAGCCGATTGATTTAACTTCATGTTGCTTTCTTGTTCTTATCCAGTCAGTTTTTTTGCTCTCTGTCAGGTGTTTTTGGCTCCACTCACAGATCTGTTGGCTCAGTTCGATGAGCTCCATCTCTGTAGGCATGTATCCCATGGTCCTCATACACTCCCCCAGGTCTTTGTGACTGATGTAGCCCTTCTTGTTCTTATCAAACTCCACAAATGCCTCACGGAGCTCTGGTAAAAACACACAGAAAGCATGCGATAACAGTCATACTCCAGGTATCATATTAAGATGTCTTAATGGAAAAAACACACTGTGGATTTCTGCACATTTATCGTCTCACCTTCAATCTCCTCTGGTCTCAGCTCTCTGTCCTGTTGGAGGGACAAGTGTCACATGTTAGCTTCTGCTAGACCTCATTCACACACAACTCACAAAGACTCGTGCACAAAATACTGCGGACATACTGCACAGATACAAACACAAGCATACTTACAGAAACATGATCCAAGCACACACACGCACGCACACACATGACTTTATCAGGACAAGCTGAACAAGGAAGTAATGAACGCAAAGTTTAAGCACAGAAACAGAGAAAAATGATTAATGAGTGGAAAATATTGTGTATACAAATATTTTCCATCATGTGTAATCAAAATTTTGACATCTGGCCAGTGTTTTGATTAATGCGTTCGGCTTTATGCGGTTGAACTGAAATGGAGAATGTGCGATGTTGGCTGTTTACTCTGTGTTTTTACTTCAAACCATACTTTAATACAATTTGCAAATGTGGAGTAACGTTCCTCAGTAGACTGCATCACACAGACAAATCAAGAGCATTTTAATATGACAAGCGGTGTCTGAATCTATATGAACTGAATCAACATGAAATTATGGTATACTATATATGACAATTAATGTCCAAGAAATTATAATGGGTAACTAGATTAGATGTGGGAGGCTTCTAGGCAGCACACATTTAGAGATTAGGAGATTTGGGAGGTTTAGCTTCACAGAGATCCTGGGACACATGTCCATTATTCACATACATACATGAATACATATATACTAGGTGCATATAGCACTTGGGTTTGCATGCAAGCACAAAAGCACACACGATAGAAGCTGCGACTCAGTGCAGAGGATGTTCTGCTAAGAGCTTTAGAGAGAAACAATACGGTGCAAATCCGCAGAGATCAGTTTATTTACTTTGGTTGCTCTGATAAAATCCTCAACCTCATTTTTACACAATAAGTGAGATATGTAATACTGAGAGGTCAAGCCACATTACCACAGAAGTACACACAGTTTAACCTCATTACAGAGGACTCCAGAACTGGACAAACTGATAACATAACTTGAATTCATTTTACTGGGTTTTTCATCAGATGTGATATGAAACACTGGAAAATAAACATCCCACAATCCAAAGCTGTTGCACTTTTCCATTAATGTGAGATTTTCAGTCCACTATTTTTCTCAGGTCAGATTGAAATCAAGTGTAGGAAAACACAAGAAAGTTGGACTCCTACTAGCCAATGATTCCTTCTGGTGAGACCTTTGGTTTGGATTCTGTCTGGATTTATACACTACCGTTCAAAAGTTTGGGGTCGCCCAGACAATTTGATGTTTTCCATGAAAACTAGCACTTTCATTCATGTGCTAACATAATTGCACAAGGGTTTTCTAATCATCAATTACCCTTTCAACACCATTAGCTAACACAATGTAGCATTAGAACACAGGAGTGATGGTTGCTGGAGATGTTCCTCTGTACCTCTATGTAGATATTCCATTAAAAATCAGCTGTTTCCAGCTAGAATAGTCATTTACCACATTAACAATGTCTAGACTGGATTTATGAT
The DNA here is from genome assembly GCF_022539595.1 of Amphiprion ocellaris. NCBI lineage: Eukaryota > Metazoa > Chordata > Actinopteri > Pomacentridae > Amphiprion > Amphiprion ocellaris. Next base: position 18,145,276 of record NC_072778.1, read on the forward strand.
TCATTTAATGTTATCTTCATTTAAAAATGCTTTTCTTTCAAAAATAAGGATTTTTAAATGACCCCAAACTTTTGAACGGTAGTACATGTTAACCTGTATAAAGTAAAATAAAGGCCACAAGGCATCAGTGCACAGCTGGAGAGTTGGACTCTTGTTTCAGGGTTCAAATAAAGACTTGTTTCCTCTTTTTGGCATTTTTAGGAGCTGTTTAAGCTAATTGCCCACTTTCCCTGGTTGGAAACTCGGCCTTGATCTAAGCATCACCCTGTTCCACACATGATAAGCTCCACACAGCCAGTCAATGATTTTCCATGGCACCCAGTGATCGACCCCTGTGAGCATGTGCGGTGCCAGAGGTTTAATTGTCTAGCCCTGGTCAGTGATGCAGGAGGATGACTGAGCTGATTGTTGGACAGCAGGAGGGTCAGCCACGATGTGAAGGATGAAAATGAATCGAAACGAGTGGAATAGTGGCACTGGGGGTCACGCCACATGAGGACACAGATGTTTCACACATATGTGTTTCTCTCTGTTACATACGAATGTCTGAAAGCCCCGTTTAAGGAAGACGCAGGCCGGGCCCACGATGTCGGACAACATGTTGCAGTTCTTCACCAGTACACCGAAGGATTCTTTGAATGGCTTTTCCTCCATTTCCTGTTCCTCCTCTACCTCCAGCTGTAGACCTTGCTGGCTTGTATCCCTCACCTTCAGCTTCCCCCAACAAACCAGCCCCTTTAGAGGGAGACCAGGCTGTTAAACCAACACATTCTCACTCACATATTGTCTGTGTGGCAGATCTCTCCACATTTAAAGACTACTGACATCTTTCAAGGAAGAACCACTGTTTTGTAGTCATGCAAACATTAGAAAGAATCTGACTGTAGACACTGTCTTATTATTTTAGGGCAGTTCACTGACATCAGATATTATTCTTACTGGGTCTTGAGGTCAGCATTCTATTTATGTCTCCATCTTGCTTCAGATTAATTCTGCTGACACTGTCTGAGGACATGCTTCTAAATCTCCGGTCTGATGACTGATATGTTGTATATAACAAACACTGGTACAGTACAGTGTTCCAGATTTTAAAAAAAATTCACATAGCAGTGTACAAACTACACTGTGATGTTTGGGGAGCTCATTTTTTTTCACTTTTTGGTGGTTAAAAATGACAGATACAGTTTTTAAAAAGCACTTGATTTAGTTTTCATTCTATCACGATTCTTACATAAAAAGAATAAATAAGAAGATAAATACTAAGAATGATAAAATGATTTAAAAGTACTACAGCTGCCAGCACCAGAGAGGGTAAGTTTTGTTCTTCTGTTTTGTTTTACTTTAACATCAAGAATGTTTATGATGCTAAATCACCACACATGGACGGTGATGGCAATATTAGTCTGCATGCATGAATCGCCCTCATGATCATACATCAATAGAAGCCTAATTTACTGCATGATACTGAATTAGCAGAAAACTGCAAATGCAATGCAAAAAGCACAAACTGTCAGTAAAACACCAGGCACCTCTGTTCTCTGCCATTCAGAAAATATTGAATATTTTGTGGTTTGAAACAGCTAATGCTGTAGTTTAACACATTTTTCCGATGCTTTATGCATTTAGGGGAAATGCCATTGTTTAAGAAATAAAATCAGACATTAAATAAGGACAGCAAGTTGTAAAAAAAAAAAACAAAAACAGGCAAGTATGTTTTGTCCCTTTAAACTTGGATTTTAATTTCAGCAAAAGTGCAAAAATTTGGTTTACTGCTCCATTAGCATTCCTCATTTAACATCCACATTCTTCTGCTGCAACTTCTTTGAGCAGGATTACAGAATAAAGACAAGAAAACAGAAAAGGAAGTCTAATGACAATATGTTTCATATTTTACATTTAGGTAAAGCAAATATGTAACTTGAGGGATCAGGAATCAAATTATTTAAGTGTATTTGACTAAAACCAGTATGTTTTAACTTTATTCAGATAAACATAATTCATTTGTGTGCTACAAATTGAAGCAATTTATTCAAATTGGTCCAACATTTTCCTTCTTTAGTGCAAGCGAGAGCATCAAGCTCCAGTAAGCCGGAGTCCAGCAAAGAATGCTCTTACCTTTTGGTCTTTCATGGATGGATTGGTGCAGTTTCCCATTATCTAACCTCTGCAGTCTCACCCTGCCACTGTCCACCTGCTGCCCAAACGTTTCCTTCCTCTCTCACTTGTTTGTCTGCTCTCCTCTCTGTGGACTTCCAGCTCTGGTTCAAGCTCCCGAGTTAAAGAAAACCTCTAAGTGACCCATTCTGGTCAGTGGACGCCACATCGGATTCAAGCGAGATATAGAAGAAAGGCAACCCTGACTGACTGATCCAAAGTCAAGACATGTCACCGAGGAGAGCAGCTCCGCAAAACCAAATGGGACTGAACAGAAAGCAGCTCGCTCATGTGTCTCTTTGCAGACACAGCATCACTTTCTCTTCTCGCAGGCTTTTAATCCCCCTCTGTCTCTCTTTCCCTCCCTTTGCTCTTCTCTCCCTCCTCCCTCCCTCCCTCCCTCCCTCCCTCCCTCCCTCCCTCTCATTCACATGTTGCACCAGTATTTAAATGACTTCATCTACAGTATGAGGACTTTTAGAGGGAGAATTAAGAGGACATAGACAGAGAGGGATTAATCCCTACCATTTTAGATTAAAGAGGTCGGGTAATGAAAAAAAGGGGGAAAGGACTACATTAGAGAGATGTTCAGAAGAAACAAAAAGAGTGGGAATTTTCTCAACTGTGCAATAAACTAAGACTGAACTCAACAGTTGAACTGAAAATATAAATATCTGGGTGGGCATAAAGTCTTATGAAGAACCCGAGGCTATTTTTAATGTAATTTCTCTGCCTTTACAATAATGTTCTTATCTCATTTATTATGAGGACTTGTCATCCATGCCATATCCTGTTATTGTCAGAACAGTCATGGCCATTCAGATCTTACATAATGTGACATGCTAATGTCTGAAGATTTAATTGCAGCCTTTATATACAATAAAAATTAATTTAATATTATAAATTGTATGATTTTTCATTTATTACATCATAAAATGTTGGCAGTAGAGGTATATTTTCAGAATTGTGTAGAAGAGACTCAACCAAGCCATGCAAATCTGTCTAACACACATCTAAGTATTAACATATCAATGCAATGATGAGTTCATGAGTAATTTAAACAAGACTCGGTGTGCAGATGTAGTTTGTAACTGACTAAATCCAATGTAAATTCAAAATCACTTTTCTCATCAAAACTTTGTTGCACAGACAACCAAAGAGTGCTGTTGGAAAGGTCAAGCCCCATACTTTGATTTAATATGTGCAACATCTCACTGCATAAACACTTTGAGAGCAATTCAGCTGAGAAAAGGAACCTGTCTCCATCGGGCTTTTAAGGTTTACTCAATGGAATAAGGGTTTTAAATAAAGCAGGCTTAGCTTTTCAATGAAATTAACACATTTTTAAGGAAATATTTAAGAATAGTGAAGAAAAGCTCATCGGTTTGTGTAATGCTTTGCAAATCTTCCTCAAATCGCACCATCAAAATGAATCAAATGAAAACATTTTTGAAACTGCTTTTTATCTTTTTTGTTTTTAGATTAGCCCACGTCAAAAATAGATAACTGTCTCAGTTTATGTTTGAACTGTTCATGCTTAGGTTGTTGCCTAATGAACAAAAAAAAAAAAAAAAAAAATGAAATTGGTTCAATATATACATTTTCCATTTCTGTGTTTTGAGCATATGATTTGACTGTGCCATCAGGCATTAATTAAATACTAACCTATGGACAATATAATGTCTGTAACATCATTATAATAATGTTGTCTTTTGTTTTAATTTATTCATCCAAGCCTTTACTAAAGTACAGGAACACATCATGTTATCAAAACCTTCATGGCCTGATTATCTGCAGCAACTTCAGCGACTAGAGTTTTCCCTTTTCTTTTTTTTTTTCTGTTTCTGTATATGTACAGTAAGAGGATCAATTTTGCAAAATTAAATCATATAACATAACAGCAAACTAAGCAAAGGACAACAAAACAAGCACAAAGCAAAATATGTACTAATAGATACAATAAAATAGTTGTAGACTAATGATCATAGGTTAATAAAAGACTAAAGAGGTGCATTTAGGTCACATTAAGATGTGTGAAAAATGAAGATTCAATTCATGTGCAATATTCTTAGAGACGGCTATAGAACAGAGGATTTATTTGTGGCCTGTCACAGTTTGGTATTTTTCCTGATATTATGAGTTAAGGATTCACTCTAAATGAAAAGTTTCATTCTAAAAACACAGCTATTCAAAGCAAAACAAGTCTTTCATTCATTTCCCAGAAAGGTTTCAGAGAAACTAGGGCTTCACTGAGCTGTGAGTTCAAGTGTTTCCTAGAAGAATTAAAAAGTTTCACAGCTCAGTTTGTAATGAACTTTCAAACTGATTAAGAGCGCCGCAAATGAGCTGTAATGCTTTAGAAAATTACGACTCAAGCCAAACAATAATATCACCTCAGGTCAGATTTAGCAGGATGTAATCACTCAGAGCGTGAGATGCTTTGAGCTCTTGTTGAACTTCACCTCTAACATTCCACGACTAGTTTGGCCAATCTGTCTGAATTGATGTGGATGTTAAAGCAATTGGGAAGGACTGTGAGTTCAGTGCTGTAAGTGGTCAGCTGAGCTTTTACAAAGCATCTGCCAACAAATCTTTCCAAGAACAGATTTAAAATGCTTCTTACTGCAGCGCGTCCACACAGAGAGCACAGCTTGTGTTGATGTGCATCTGTGTTTGTATTATTCATATGGTGGTGGCACAAATCTGTTAACACGGTCGCCTCGGGAGACCCAGAAAAAAAACAAGCACTGGTAAGGTAATATGTAAAATCTGGTAAATAGTAGTTTTGTTTGGGTTAAATTTCCAGGAAAGTCAATGCATGTGTGTGTGTGTGTGTGTGTGTGTGTGTGTGTGTGCACGAGCAGCAGACCAGGTGGTAAATTTTACTCATCACTGATGCGATTTTCGCTGCTGTTCCATCTACAAATCCGACCCCACCATTATGTTTACTATTGCTTATTCATTTCAGTTGAATTAAATACGTTAAATTCAGCTCAGTTCAGTTCACTGCAGTTTAATTAAAATCAATTCAGCCTACTTCAGTTCAAATCAGTTTGATTCATTTATTTTCAGTTCAGCTCAATTAAATTAACATTTTCTTAATCCAGTTAAATTAGTTTTAATTTGATATACTTCCATTCAATTTAGTTTGATTAATTTCAATGAAATATAATTCAATTAAATTTATTTAAAATTAATTTTAGTGAGAATTAATTTGATTCAGTTCAGAGTTTAGTTATAATAGGCCGTGGCTTCCATCTACACCTCTCTCAGGCGGCAGAGATGTTTACTTTGTGCCTTGTTATATTTCATTCATTTTTTTAAATAATTACATTATTTAGATATCAACACATTTTCATTTGAACTAACAAACTTGTGAGGAAACAGTTGTGTATGTGGACACAAACTGGTTCTGTGAGAGCAGTGATTGTAAAGTTGAGAGTCAGACAGTGAATTACAAGCTTTAAAAATTCAAAGGTTGTTGAAAGGCAAAGTTATGATAGAATAGGAAATTCATTCAAGTTGTCTCACACTGTAAGATGCCACTAAACTGAGAGTAAAGTGATCGAGACTTCTCCGAAGGGCAGTGATAAAGCGTGTAGGGCCTCTTAAAAACAATCTACATTCTCATACATGTAAACACAGTTTATGTCTGTAATAGGCAGCAGTGTCCACTACAGGCCAGTTCAGGACATTCCAATAACTATCTGACAGCTGCTGCAGTAAATGTGTGAGATAGTAATGATACAAGTTCTAATTTTAGACAAACATTCCAACAGATTGCAGCTTACGAGCGGTGATTGTGAATGAAAAGAAAAGAGGAAGAGGAAGCTATCGCTTTGGGTTATTCTGAGAGATCCATGCAGCATGCAGACAGATCTGAGTGCTGTCAATCGGATGAATGAGATTAAGAAGAATTTTCTTGCCACATTTGGGGGATTTTTTTTTTTTTTAAATAAAACTTTTAAAGGAAATTTTTAAGGAATTATTGGAATTTTCTTCCTGAAGGTTTTGCAAATTTTCAGAAATTTGGGGAATTTTTTTGCTGAATTTTTTCATTTTTTTCAGACAAGGAAACAATATTTTTTGGTGCCCATAAATGAGGACAACAGGAGGGTAATGGAAACAAATTTTTTCTGTTCCACACTGACCCATGATGCAGGTATATGGACACATGCATGAAAAAGAAAGCAGAAATCTAAAGCAAACAATCCCCGACAACAAATAAGTCATATTTTGAGCACATTTATAATTATATATCAAGTCTAAAATATGTTATATAAGAAAGGTTCCCATGCTTGCATTTAAAATTTAACACCTGAAAAGTAACACCTGGGTTTGTTACGGGGGGAGCTGGGGAACCCAAGCGCAGACTCACAGAAACTGACAGACAAGTGAATAACTGAAAGAGATTTATTTTGCTAAATAACTAATCAATACAGGAACACAGAACTGAACTGGGGGGAAGAACCAAACCAAAACTACTAAACTCTAACAGCAAACTCTATGAATATAAAAACGGAAATCTACAAACTGAACCGACTTAAAACTAAGCTAAAGAGGGATACTTACAAAATGGGGAAACTGATAACCGAGGGGAAAACAGACTAAACCAAACCACTAACAAACACTATGAATTTAAGAACGGAAGATCACTAAACTAGAACTAACAAAACTAAGCAAAGGACGGGTACTTACAAAATGGGGGAACTGAACAGAAGGGGTAGGGAAGCAGGCTCGGGGAATCTGGGGTGAATGGAGATGAGACTGGAGCTACTGGCTGGGGACAAAACAGGGCTAGCGAGAATCCAAAAGAACTGCTGAGTCCAAGTGAGGGAAACCCAGAGGAGGGGAAAAAACAGAGTCCAAAAACAGAGTGCAAAAAACAGAGGGCATGTGGGTCGATGATCCGGCAGGGAGTGAATGAACGGGCAGAGCTTAAATAGGTGGAGGTGAGGTGGAGAACAGGTGAATGGTGTGAACTGATTGCTGCAGCTGAAACTCATTGAAGCAATCAGCAAGACAGAGTGCAGGCAGGTGAAGCAGGTGAAGCAGGAGGGTGAGAGACAGGGAGAGAGAGAGACACATGAGGGAGAGGTGACAGACAGACAGAGGGAGCCAGAGAGAGACAGGTCAACACAGAAACAAATCATGACTCAGGGGAGAAAGGAAGAAAAAGAGGAAAAAGGGAAAGAAGGGCAGGGGCTAGAGCAGGATCCTAACAGGGTTTTTCCATCTCCAGTCATTAAATTTTTAGAACAATTTCTATTTGACCATCTCTGATTTACCTGTCATTTTTATAGCAAAAAATATAAATATATCGGTGAAATTTCAGATTATTTTTGCCAATCTTTTCCAAGATAAAATTCTTCTTTAAAATTCCCATCAACTCATATTCATTGCCCATTTTTTTTGCACATTGAAATTTGAAGCTATGTTTGAATGACAATATCAAACAAACTATCACAGATAAAAGCCTGAAATTTTTACTGATGTTACTCATAATGCGATTGATTCAGAATCTACAATATTGTACAAATATATCAAAAAGTCTCTCTGTTATGAGTTAAAATGTGAATTAATAAAGCAGTCATTTAAAGTTCCATCTTTGAGCACCCATTAACAAAAACACTGATGATGCAGAGGTCAACTAGTGACATTTTCTGAACTGCACATTGCTGCATGTCACAGTAATACAAATCAGTTATGAAAGTTCAACAAAAAATAACTTCAAAAACAATATGACAAAGTATTTTTTTTATTATAAAAAGGATTCTACAAGTTTTGTTTTGTATTCTTGTGGCATACGGTTCAGAAAATATCTGTGTATTATCAATGTTTTCATTCATGTGTGCTCAGTGATGGAACTTTTTATGACGGCTTCAATTGTTTTCATGTTTCAGCTCACCCACAGTTAGAGATTATTTAATCAACTTGTCCAAGACTATGGATTTTGAATCAATGACATGATGAAATATATCAGTGGATTTTTTTAGGCTTTTATCTTTAGTAATGCCTGAGATATTGTCATCCAAACATTGCCTCAAATTACAATGTGCAATAAAGCAGGCTGGGAAAATACTTGATGTGTTAATCTGAAATATAACAAATATATTTAGAAATATCAATAATTTATAAGTAAAAAGGTTTTAAGCAAATCAAAGATGATCGAGCAAAAAGTCCCTGATGATTTGAGATGTAATAATCTGCTGGAATTCAGGCCAGAAGAGTTACAAAAAAGTGCTAATGAACACCTACACTCATGTTTTTTGATGTCATTTTTGTGTTTTCGTCTGACTTTTTTTCCAAGAACGCTTTATTTCCATCCATAACTCCTACTACAACATGATATACTTTGTGCATAATGTCAGTTGTGTAACTCATCGTCACATCTTTGAAACCGAAGCATAAACCTTGAAAATCTAACAACCTCTGAACCAGCAACAAACAAAACCGCTTCATCAAACAACCCAGCTCATTAGATCCGCTACAGAACACAACAGCTATTAACACTACAAAACATTTTTATCAGCATGAATCCAATTAGGCAGATCAGTGAAGGTCTATCAGCTCTACACAACCAGATCAGTCATTTCTGTCTATGAGCTGCTGCAGAGTTCCTCCTTCATGATTCACCTTGTTGTTTAATGACAAAACCGACACCAGCGACCGCAACCGAAGACGCACAATACCATTAAAACCTGATTAATTACCAGCTTCATTCTCTCTTACTGATGGTTTCAATTAATCACGCAAATGAGATGCTCTCAGTAGGAGCGAGTGTGTGTGTTTGTGCACGCATGCAGGTTTATTTATGTTACAGGGTTTCTGTTTTGATTACTTTTCTGTGTAGTGTTCAGTATCAGCACTGAGTGAAGTCACTTCAGCAACCGGAGGTTAATTTTATTGCACAGATACACTTTGAACACAAACCTGGCGTTGTGTATGTGTGTGAGAGGTGTGTAGTAATCAGGTAATGTGACTCCTGTGTGTGTGTGTGTGTGTGTGTGTGTGTGAGCAGGTAAACCAGTCGGTGTATCAGGTTCTGATCTGGTGTCAGATGTACACCAGCTGGTTTCCAGCAATAAGACACGCCAAGCAGGGAAATACTAGAAGAGATGGAGTGTGAAGGAAAGAAGGAAGCAAGGAGGGGAGAAGGGAAGGAAAATGTTCAATTACAAACTAAAAGTCCTGCATTCAAACCGTTATAAATTAAGAGCATATCTGATAAAAGTATTATACGTAACACATATGTGTTTACTGTGTCACAGCTGATCTTGTATTACAGTTTGCAGGATTTTAATATCATAGAAGCTGAGTGCTTTTGGTCCTTGTTATATAATACTGCTTAATATAAAAATTTATGATGGCCAGTTTCACCTAAAGAGTCTTTAGTGAGAGCACAGCAGGGCAGCAAGGACACAGTAACACTTATATGGAGGATAAAGTTTGCAATAGTAAATAAATAATGAATTAATACATAATGGGGTTCAAACTGATCCTTTTTCCAAGAGACATTTCTCTGGAAATCTGGAAATCAGTGAACTATAACTAAACATCAGTCATAACTACAATATTATGTGTTTTTTTCTATATGAAAAAGGGTTGGGTTTGGGTTATTGCAAAAACAATGCATCTTGAAACATATTTAAATATTTGAAATACCACAAATAATAGTAAAGAAGACCAAAAACAGAATATCATGTATATCCATCCAGCTGACTTGGGGAGAAGGCAGGGGACACCCAGTCTATCACAGGAGACAAACAATCACACTCACATTCACACCTATGGACAATTTAGAATTATCAATTGACCTCAGCATGTTTTTGGATTGTGGGAGGAAGCTGGAGAAAACCCATGTATGCATGGCCCAGGCCCAGGACAGGACATGAACAAGGGATCTTCTAGCTGCAAGGCAACAGTGCAGCCCAGAATGTAATGTGGAATATCAAAACTCTATCATTTAAAAGTATAATAATATCAGGGACTGTCTGTTTGAACCAGTCACATTTAAGTTGCTTCTTTCTAGTCCTCTTGCAGGACACGTTCTCTACGTCCACAGTAGGTTCTATGCATCGCGCACATTGAATCAAAATGACCCTTTTTATTTTTCTACTTCATGTGCACTTGGTGGCCTTGTAATAAACATACGGTGAACAAAAATGAGGAAGTGTGAAGGCATCTGCAATAGAGCTTCATGTTTCACCTCTGATGATGAAAATGGCATCACTGTTACCAAAGCGGACTCTCACGTACTCACAGATGCTAAAACCGAAACACCAGCCTAAAGTGCATATCTTTAAAAGAAAAGATGTGATTTTCAGAACGTTGAGGTAAATCCAAGCCCATCAAAGCTTCATAATTCTGATTTCACACCAGCAACAGCCATGACCAGAGACATTAGATGCTTAGATAATTCATTCATACTTAATTACGGCCCATAAACATAAAATAGGTCAGAAACTGCTTATGGTATTCTGGTATTTAAATGCTTACCTGGACTGAAGGACAAACTCATTACATTCTGATGATAACAATTCACTTTGACCTCACAGAACTAATTTCTGACCAAGAATTCATATACTAATTATGACAAAACTTCATACTGGATAAAAATGATCCATAAGGTCAAAGGTCAGCTTTACTGTGACGTCCTCATGTTCTACAAAAACACTTTTCCTGCTGTTGTTTAACTCGGGAACAGAAGCAGAGACTGTGACTATATTTCACATTTGCTCAGATATTAAATTGGCGACACTAATCTTGGGTGTGGACCTCGAAACGAAATTTATAGATCTTCTGTGAAGATGTGTGTGTGAAGCATCAGCTTATTAGAGTTTGTAGCTTTTTTGCCACAAAATCCAGATTTGAAGCATCATTAAAGGTCTCAGCTACAGTTTTGTGTTGTATGTGAACACATATTCAGGAATTTGTTTTGTATCTTGTTCCTCCCAGTGAACTTTAACATTGCAAATCTTCAGTACACACTAGTATAATACATGAGTCTGGACAGATGTGGGTCTAAACCGTAACTTGGCTGGTTGGTGGAGGTTTCTGATGTAATGTCTGGGAGTGGGTTTGTTTCATGAGAGATCCCTTTAAGGAGATGAGTCTGTGGAAGCGTCTGTTTCAGTTAATTTTATTCTGTGGGGGCTGAGGGTCTCTGGGAACACTGTATCTAATGTCTATGACTTGACTGTTGCTATTAGGCTTCATGCTATAATGCACTGGTTGTCAAAGTGAGGTTCAAGGACCCCCGAGGGACCACAAAATGAAAAACTCTCTTCTCTTCTCTTCTCTTCTCTTCTCTTCTCTTCTCTTCTCTTCTCTTCTCTTCTCTTCTCTTCTCTTCTCTAACTTTAACATTGCAAATCTTCAGTAAACACTAGTATATTACATGAGTCTGGACAGATGTGGGTCTAAACCATAACTTGGCTGGTTGGTGGAGGTTTCTGATGTAATGTCTGGGAGTGGGTTTGTTTCATGAGAGATCCCTTTAAGGAGATGAGTCTGTAGAAGCATCTGTTTCAGTTAATTTCATTCTGTGGGGGCTGAGGGTCTCTGGGAACACTGTATCTAATGTCTATGACTTGACTGTTGCTATTAGGCTTCATGCTATAATGCACTGGTTGTCAAAGTGAGGTTCAAGGACCCCCGAGGGACCACAAAATGAAAAACTCTCTTCTCTTCTCTTCTCTTCTCTTCTCTTCTCTTCTCTTCTCTTCTCTTCTCTTCTCTTCTCTTCTCTTCCCTCCAGTCTTCACTCTCTCTCTCTCTCACTCACTCATTCGCTCTTTCCTATTTTGGATCAATGCATCACTGCTGACATCACTTTGTCTTTCCTTCTACATCGATTTCCTGTTTCCAACCTCAGCCTCTTCAGAGCTTGCTGACGCCATCAGGTGGATGTGACTCCTTCTTTATGTCAGGAAAAAAACAAACTAAAATCCATAGTGACTCATGAGCCACGCTGAGGTCGGCAGCAGGAAGCGAGTGAGGCTTTAACTTGAGTGTAATTGCTTTTGATTTATTTTCATACACAAACTCACCACTTTCTCACACACGTCTGACCCTCGGGGTGACAGATGCTGTGATGGTGCAGCCTAGCCTAGCGTCCTAGCGTGCCGTGTCGTGTGTCGCCTCCTGCCATGTGAGTGACGGGATGTGATGTGATCCCGAGCTGATACAATGGCTGCAGCGCTAGGGTGTTCATCGGATCTCTGGCTGACTACTGCCGTATCTTTTACGGATTACACTTTCGTAATGTTTCCCAAAGTAAAGGAGCTTAAATCCTCTCAAACCCCACGCTATCATCGGTCTTAGCTATAGTGCTCGAGCTTTACAGAGCCGACCACATACAGGAGGATTTGGGGTTAAACGAGAACGAAAAAAAGAAAAAAAAAAACAGGTTAACGTTTGTGTTGCGTTGTGCTGAATTTGGCTTCAAGTCTTTGAAAGGTCAGAGGTCAGGGGTGTGAGGAGGACTGCTAGTTACAAAAGCTGGGGCTCAGCGGGGCTTTAAATTTGAATTGACAGCTTAGGGTTTCAATCAAGCCACTGGAGGGACATTCAATCAGCCAGAGAACTTGATGCAGAAGCAAATGAAACACTTTAATGTGCGCACACACACACACACACACACACACACACACACACAGACACACACACACACACACACACACACACACACACACACACACACACACGGACTGACATTTCCACATTTCCACAGACAAAGAAGAATCCACACATGCATGTTTTTGTGCATTAACACACTCCTACCTGTCCAAACACAGAGTCCACTATAGGCAGCAGGTCAACGTTCTCCTCCTCCCCCTCCTTCTCTTTTTCCTTCTCCCTCCTCTGTGGTCCCTCCATCATCTCCTCCAGCTGCTCGTCCAGCACCTCGCTGTCCTCATCTGCCTCCGCTGCAATCATCTGGGCTACTTGTCTGGCTTTCTGATGCCGAGGAGGCTGAGGAGCAGCAGGCTGACCGTCTCCCTGCTCGTTGGTTCGCTTCTTCTGCTTCTCCACCTTCTTCTTGATGGCAGCCTGCACCTGAGGGCAACAGAGGGATGAAGGAAAGTGAAGCCGTGCAGTGAAGCTATTGTGCGTCAAGGCTGATGCACATGTACTATTAATTTAGTGGTGCAAATTACAGTGGACAGTGGTTCGGATGACCTGAAACGAGAACTGAATGTAAGATGTCTGGCCAATTAAAGTTGCATTGTGCTTATTTTGAAGCAATTTCTGACATTTGATCTAGTAAACTACTATATATAAAAACTTTCCTATGACATATCCCCAATTTTTTGGCACTCTAACACATTTAGAGGGATTGTTTTCATTCTAAGACATATAAAGTTTCTCAAAATTCAACAGTTTACCAGATTTGAAGAGCAAAAATCATCTTTTACATCCATTAGACCACATTACTGCTCTAAGATCTGAGTTTAAATGGAACACTGGTAGAAAATCAAGCAAAACTGAACTGTGTGCAACATAAATCAGCATAGAATGTGACCTAGGCATACAGAAAAAGCATAAGGAGCAGAGTTTCATAAGAACATGCAGCATTACAGAGCAAGTGACACACAGAAATACTTGTATATTTACATAAAAACATGGTTGCATCCTCTCCACACGTACTCACCTGTTTTGCACTCCTCTCAGTTGTCCCGCTCATCGCTGCAGCACCGCCTCCTCCGGTGGACGGCTCTCGAATGAGCATGAACATGTCGGTGTCACCGGCTCACACACACTCTCTCTTTCTCACTCCCCCTGCCCCTCCCTCACCCTCTCTCTTCCCGTCTCTCCTCTTTTTCTTTCTGCAGTGCTGCTTTTAATTCAATGTGCTAAAAAAAAAAAAACAACGAAAAAATCCCCAACAAAAAGTCACACGAAGAGGTCATCAGATTTGTCAGTGTCTCTCATAGGAATGTGGTAAAATTCAGCTCCATTCATGCAGTGGTTGCAGTTTTTTTCCTTGTGCTACGTTTGGATATTTTTAAAAAATGAATCAATTGAATCCAGGAAAAATTAAAGCACAAATGTTCCTCTTTTTTTATTTCCTGAAGGCGTTTTCTCAGATGCTCCCGTCCATATCTCCCTCCTGGTGTGAGCAGGTGAGGAGGTTTTATCATCAGCTGCAGTCTTGGCTCCTGGATTGAGTTCCTGCACCTCTGCCCTCGCTTGTTATCTCCTGATCCTTTAGGTGACACTCTATACCTCCTGAACTTTACCTCCCTCGCGTTATCTACCTGTAACACGTCGACCTCTCTCTCTCCTTCTCTTCCTCCCCCTTTTCCACCTTTTCCCCTTCATCACAGGTGGACACTCCTCCTGTTGCCTGGGCGCTTTGTCTCAACAACCCCTCCTGCCATCGGTGTCTACAAAGCCTTCATGAAATCTGCTGTCAGACAAAATCTTATGTCATTCTTTTATGTTTTTCTTGCTGTTTACACTGATCCTGTTCCATCTCATCTTTATTTTTTCTCAGAATTGGTCTCCTTGTCTCTTTCTTGTCACCATCATTTCCTAATCCTCACTGCTCTCCTTGCTTTCCTTCTCCCCTTGTCTCTCGATCAATCCGCCCTCAATCCCCTGTCAAATTTGGAGCCTTTGTTGTAAGACAAATTAATTTTTTTTCCCCCCTGCGATGCCCAGGTCAGCTCTTCATTCAGTGACAACGAGAGACGCACAGAGACGAAGGGATGCAACGAAATCAGCAGCCATGCAGTGATGAAAGACTGCAGTTTGTCTACAGAGCATCGCCTCGGTGTTGTCCTCCGTGCATAATCTCATCCAGCAAGCATGGCTGACCCCACACAGCAGGCACACACAGGTGAACATGTCACCGCTGACCTCTATTTTTAGACATGACGGTTCACATAAGCGTGTGAACATGTTACGGCACTATTCAGCTCTCTAAAAACAGCCGTATACTGTAGCTTCGTAGTGTTTCTCCAAAGCTACTAATTCCACTAAAAGCATCAGCTTTCTATAACTAAAATACCCCCATCAGTTTGTTTTCCCCTCCTTTCTCCCTCCTTCCAGTAGAAATCGGGGACGCTGGCAGGTGTCTGGCTGATAAAGCATCTCAGTTTTCCCCCTTGTTTGCCCTTAACTGCCTCCTCTGAAGTCTCCCTCCATCCCTGCCTCCCACATGTTGTCACCCTGAAACTCCCGTTAACCTCCATGAAACATTTCTATCTCAAACTGAAACCCTGACAGTGTATATTCTCCAGACTTGGGGATAATGTATAGTTTGACTTCTCTCCTGTTCCTAATGAGGTTTCCATTAATCACTTAAACCCTGTCGTTGAGTTGCCTCCCTGTCTTTCAACAGCCCCTCTCCTCATTGATTATTGATGGGAGAGGAGAGGCAAATTCTTGGGTGGAGGCAGAAAAGGAGATCCATTACAGAAAAGCTAAGTTACATGGACAAGGGTTTAAAAACAGTAGGCTGCATTTTGGGATCAGATCAGTCACATGAGAGAGAAAAGATGAATGAGCAAGATGGGAAAAGAAATGAGGGGTGAAAGAAAATAATTCAGAGAAAACGACAAAAACAAAAAAATAAAAGACTTTTCTTGTTTCTTTCACCTTGATCATCCCTGAAACCACAAAAAGACAGAATGAATGACAGCGGGAGTGGCAGCTGAGCAGTAATGTAGAAGTGAAGGCTTGTGTTACTGCATGTTGATCAGCCCGCAATAATATCTAATTACAGATCAGGACAGGTAGAGGAGAGAAGGGTCGGACTGCACACAACTCTGACAGGTATAGTCATAAGACCAGCGGCGATTGTTAATGTATAGGCAGATGACACACACAGATTAAGCAGACATGGAGAACAGATAAGTTTGATTCGGGTCAGACTCACTCATTACTTATTTGTTCGTAATAGTAGTCACAGATTACCGAAATGCTCAACTGGCACGAGGTGACTCATTAACCTTGCTTAACTGGACATTGAAAGAGGAACACAGCGTATCTGTGACAGGTAAACACCAGCCACTCTGAGGACAAAGCTAATCAACTGATTATCTTGAGAAATGGGTGTTTGTTAAAAAAAAAAAAAAAAAGTGTTTAATGAATCAAATGTTCATTTTTTAAGCTTGTTTCAAACAAAATTTCACTCTGTATCTGTAATGTGAATCGTTTTTGGACAGAAAATGTTTAATCAAGCTCCTAAAAATCCACAAAACCATATTTCTTGAGGGGATTAGATCACGCAAGTTATCATTATTTTTACTTTCTACAATCATTTCGGGGACCTCATCAGCAGTTTTCAACAGCTGTATCGATACATCTTAGACCCTCAGTATCCTCCTACTGTCAGCCCTTTATTCCAAATGTTTTGGATTTGAATCTTAACTTTTTTCTCCATCTTTGTATGTAGTTTCCTTGTCTCTTCTCTTCTCTATATGAATAGTTTGTCCTCTTTCCAGTTCTACATGGAGTAGAGGAGGCTGTGTCTGTCTGCAGATCATATTCTTCAAATGTTTATAAACCATCTATAATATTATCATCTTTGTTGTAATTTTTAGGCGTTCTCACACAAAATATCTTCTATGTCTGTGCACATTGCAGATGGATCCTGCTTCCGTTGCTCTTCCTGATGTTTCTCATATTTTCTCTTAATTAAAAGTTCTTCTGGGAGAGATTTTTGACATCCAAGTGAAAAGTGGAAGAACAGACTGTGTTGTAAACATTAGAAAACTTGTGATTTGTGCTCTTCACATAATTTGACTGACCTGACTATTAGTGAAAAATGAAGTGAGATAAACTCCTATCTAACAGCTTTAAGTGCAACGAAATGAGATTGGCCTCCATTTGGTTCATAAAAGCCCAGTGGTTTTATAAAGAGCGCTGCCAAACACAGTGACGCTGCTGTTAAAGTTAGTTTTTGGTGCCCCCTGCTGGAATCAAATGTACCAACAACAACTTCAGTAGGACATTTAATCATAATATTAAACTCTTGCGTTAAATATCAGTGTTCACTTAACATATCGTGGCTTTAGATGTACATGTCATAAAAATAACAGGATTGCATGAATAAAAACATTCAAATATATCATGTTATATCATTAGATGCTGTTCTTGAAGCAAAATTAGTAAGATTTTTAACACCTTTCTGCCTAATTGTATTTTTAGCAACCAATACGCCTTACTCTAACATTTGATTAAAAGACCAAAACCAACAAACTGTTCGCTCACCATACAAGACCTTTAATTTCTAATTAAGACATAAATCTTTTTCTCTTTTATCAAGAACGGCTTTAAATATAGTAAGAGTGACATCTTAAAACATCTGGGCACTGTGGGGTTTAACAAAAGCAGGAGAAATAGCACATTTTTTTAGAAGTATTTTAAAGTGCGGATTAACAAACATTTGGCGCACTAGTGACAATATAAAGCAGCAGGAGGGTGTATGTAGAGCTGACTTAATATAAAAGTACAGTGTATGTTCTCTGTAATAAAGGATCTTGTCTGCCAGTGCAACAATTGATGGTTTTCTTGTAGTTGTGAAACAACAGCAATGGACTTCTGAGTCTCAGAGGAATAAAATAGATGAAGTTATCCCTACACAGATACTGTTTGATCAATTAATTGATTGGTTTTGCTGTTTTCACGTTGGTTGTTAACAGTAAAGTCTTCTAAAGTGTCAGCTGTCCAGTTTTATTGTTAGTCTTACAAGAATTACAGTTACCTACATGATTATCCTCATGCAGCCAAAAAGTCTGAACAATAAGGCACATGTGAGAATGCTCACTGGATGAGGCCATCAAAGTTCATTAGCTGATGAATCTCCTTTTGCAGTTTGCACCTGAGTCTGTTGATGCACAACATCAGTTCTCTGGTAAAAGACTTCTATCCCCAGTGTGGCGTCACTATGGTGAGCGGCTCCCGATTGTGTCCATTGACGATCGGCCAGGGATTGAAGTAGGGGAAGACAGGCTCTTTGAACTTTGCATCATAGAAGGTGAAGAGGTGGCTCATGTCTCCTGCATCATAAAATGCCACCTGACCACGGCTGTAGTCCAGATAGACCCCCACCCTCCTGGGGGGTTTGGAGGGATATAACAAGCTCTCCTCTGAGTCGGTGCAGGCCTCGTACTCGCTGGTGCCGTCGCCACAGTCTCTCAGCACCATCGTCCAGAAACCGTCATCCGGGCAGAGGCTGATCTCCTCCTTCCTGTTGACGGAGGCTGTGGCCACACCGAGACCCCACGCTGTTTTGGAGCCCACCTCCACCTCCCAGTAGTGTCTGCCTGAAGAGAAGGCTTCAGAGCCCAGGACGATGTTGTAGCGGGTGAAGCGTTCGGGGTTGTTGGGCAGGTTTGGCTGGATTTTCCCCACCTGGACGCTGGTACAACACGGAGAAACCCACAGACAAGGATAGGCTGTGTCTGGGTTGAGGGTCACTGCTGTGACAGCTGAGAAGACATCAAAAAAATTAAAAATGGATCAATGCAGCATGTCTACAGAGAATGACCTGAGAATGACTCCTTGGCGGTGACCTTCAGCAAGATACCAAATGCCTTCCTGCGCAATTAGAGTAAGATGAGCTGGATAAGAGCATCAGCTACATGGATACAAATAAAATATAAATGATGTTCCTGAGATGTAACTCTTTTTATATTTATTTAATCTCTGGAGATCTGTCTACTTTTACCAAATCAGTAATATGATATGATGACATGTCTTTGGCAAATTACCTAAAACACCCAAAATAAGTCTTTGTACACGTGAGTATATACTGTCACGACTGAAATTCACTGTCATCCAACTCGTCCAGACAGAACAGGTTCATACTAGACTGAATATTACAAGCAGAGTGTAAAAATGTGTTTAGTAGCATCAAATTTACATGTCAAATTTAATATTCTAGTCACATAGAGCTCTACTGAGTCTGTGAAAGCAGTTGTGCAACATCTTCTGTTGCTCTGGAGGAGCTTTGACAATGACTGAATCTGTATCTTCTGAGCTAGGTTGTTTCTGACAGCTTGCACAAAAACCCGTGAGCATGGTTTGAAAGACGTGGGTGGATAGTAGGTAGAGAAAATAAAACAATGCTATTGTGTTGCAGCCAGTGTGAAGTAAGAATATCTTCACTGAAACAGTCTTTACTAGTGTGTTTCCTGACAGATAATGAGCAACTAGTATATTTGTTTTCTTGTTCCTCTGCTCAGGTGGTGCGTATGTCTGCATACCTGGTTGAAAAATGGAGCTCATTTTCCTCCAGGTTCTGTACTGCAGAGGCCCCAGAAACTCTGCTGACTGCAGATCCACAGCCACCTCTGGGGGGCGCTCAAACAAGCTTTCAGCCCTGAGAGAGAGAGACCAATGCAATTTAGTAGGACTGCAAAATACAAGTTCATTCAGTTTATACAGGCAATGGACATTAACAACAATTAATGATGCAAACACCGAAGCAAGAGAACAGCCCAAAGACAAACTATTATCCTCCACATTATACAATCACAATGAAATGTTAATGGAAATATGGATTTTACCCTGTAGGGATCATTTGCATCCTAAAGTTGCAAATCCTTTCAACCCTCCTGTTGTCCTCATTTATGGGCACCAAAAAATATGGTTTCCTTGTCTGAAAAAAATCCAAAAATTCAGCAAAAAAATTCCCCAAATTTCTAAAAATTTGCAAAACCTTCAGGAAGAAAATTCCAATAATTCCTTCAAAGTTTCCCTTCAAAGTTTTATTTTTTAAAAATCTCCCAAATTTGTCAAGAAAATGCTTGTAAATATTTTCCAAAAAAATGAGTAAAAATTTTCCAAAAAAAAATCTGAAAAATTTCTAAAGTGATTACATATATATCAGTAAAACTTCTAATATTATATTCTAATATTTTCTTTAAGAACATTCACAAAAAAATGTGGACATCAGAAATTTCAGTGTGAAAATATTTTTTTCCCCACATTTTCATACTTTAAAATGGGTCAATTTTGGCCCGCAGGACGAAACAAGGGTTAATATGACTTCAGCATAATCCTCTCCAACAACATTTATGACGGGCCTCCAGATAGGAAGAAACACATTTGTTTACATGGTGTTTTCTCATATATGCTTAATTCAGGTGAAGCTCAGCAGGGCAACAATTTACTGATTATACTTGTTTTTCAATTCCAATCAAAGATTCATGAATTTCTAGACAGACGTGTGCCTGCATGCTGCTTGTATCTCACACACACACCAGAACAGTCACTGTCATATTTGCAGTTGTGAAAAAGGGATTATTTTGTAATTTATGTGTACAATTTTAACTTGAATTCCCCAAGGACTGCTACATACCATTTCACTATTTAACATGACTCAGTAACTGTAGTTTTAGAGTCTTGTGAGTGCCTGATGTTGAGTGTACTGAAATTAATTAAGAAATCATGTCATTTTAAGCATTTTTGTCCTTCTTAAGCAGACAAACATGGGGAATAAGTGCCTCAGTCTGCTCTACTATTTGGCCTTTCTAATATTCAGATAATGTCTCTCCTGTATAAACTGAAATAAAATGATTGAATAAATAACTGTGCAGTGTATAGATTAATTTTAAACGGAACGAATGTCAGATCTACGAAGGGACTTGTTAGACTTCCTGTTTCTTCTTCATCACAAACTGGCACGAGAAGGTGTTAAAAATGTGACCGTAAACCACAGTCGTGCCCTCGCATCCTGTTTCAACAAGACATACGATTAACCACAAAACAATTTACTGATCACTTGTGACATCTGATGTAGGACAACCGTCATTTAGACATAAAAGTGGAGATGACCTACATATTAGAGCAACTCAGTAAGAAAACACTGCTGTCAAATGATTGTGATTAGATATATGATGCTCACCCTCCAATGAAATCTTTAATTCCCTGAAAGAGAGCAGATCAGAACAGGTCTGTGATTACAAAATACCTGAATCTCTGCTGAAACATGCAGATACCATCTCTGACTCTAGATATTCTTTCAATATTCTTTGGTATTTGCTTGGCTGGGATTGCCAAAGCGCTCTTTTTTACACTTATTAATCTGACTATAAGCTGAAAAAATGATGCTACACAACAGATGCCCTCCTCTCTTACCTTGAGTTGCTCTGGGTTTTCTTCTTCCCTCAGTTTGAGGCGAAGTTTGTCGGCCGTAGTTTCCAGTTGGCTGATTTGCTCTGTGGCCTTCGTGAGCGCCTCCTCTAGTTGGTTGAGTTTCTCCTCTTTCTGCTTCTGCAGTTTGTCCTTAATGCGCTCCTCCTCCTCCAGTAGGAATTCTCTCAGACGGCCCAACTCTGCACTGACCAGCTCCTCCAGATCTCCTGCTCGCTCCTGAAACACAGAGAGGACAAACACATTTTATAGCCTTATGAACTGAACTAAAAAAATGGAGCTCCTGTGTTTAGTTTTAGTCAACCAGGTGAAATAAAAGTCAAAAATAAACAAAAAAGTAAAAAAAAAAAAATCTGAGTTCAAAGCAAAATCTATTTATACTAACTGAGTTATGTAAGGGCAGTGAACTGGTGTGCTGTTTGGATGAACCTTTCAAAGATGTTACACTGACAGAAATGGCATGATGTTTACTGGTCATTTTGTCAGGAATGTTTCTTCTAGTAACTTCATTTTCTGCTGGAAATGTCTTAAGTCTCATTCAATTAGCCAGTATACTGCACACAAAACTGCAAAACACCACAAGCCCTACAACATGTGAGGTTCTTGTGCACCTTAAACAGCGTCAACAAGTATTTTCTTATGTAATTTTCAGGAGGATGTTTATTTTAAGCTTGCATTGATACAACTGAGGTTGGCAGAACTTTTGAAAAGGCAATAAAATAAAAAGTAAATGTAAGAATCTGAAAATATAGCCCCGTCTCCTGCAGCTTTACCCTCTTCCCTTTCTGTCCTAAGCTCTTTCCATATGAAACACAATCAACAAACAAACAAAAAAACACAACAACATAAAATGCACAGACAGTTAAGCTAAAAATTAACAGTCACTTGTGATTTCATCTGATTCAAACCATGCTGTCTGACTGAAGGTCTTTAGTTCTGCCGCTATGTCCTATTCTCACCATGGATGCTGTTGCTCTTTATACCATCTGACGAGAGGAAGAAAAGCAGAAGTCTAGCTTCCACTCAGACCACTTGAATTACACAATGCTGAAAGATGAGTGTGGAATTTTTCTGCCCGAACGCCTTAAAACACACTAAGTAACACAGTTGTAATCTGTTTTTGGTTACTTGGAGGCAGTACTCTACACACAACATTAGAGACAGTACATCATCACCTTAACCCTCGTGTTGACCCGCCGTAAAGTTTGAAAATGTGGGGGAAAAAAAAATTCACAGTGAAACTTCTGATGTCCACATTTTCAACATTTTTGGGAAATCTTTGAACATTTTTTTGGTGGAAAAAAAAGAAATGTTAAAAATGCACATTACACTTTTTTATATTGTTCACATTCAGTAGGTATTGCATTGCAGCTTTAAAGTTACAAAGACATACAAAGACCTTTGTACTGTCTAGCAAACCAGAAGAAAAGCAAGACGTGTGTTAAACAAACAGTTCTCTGCTCTCTCCAACACTGCAGAAGCAAAACTACGCTTCATCAAAGCACAGAAAACTGCTCTGCTCGACTGACATAAAAATAATGAAACGTGCCGAATCTTTGCGCAAATAGCAAGATTCATAGTTAAATGACACTAAAACCTGAGGTTCAGTAGGCTATTTAAGGTTATATTTCCCTGTTGGTATTGTAGAATTTGAGTGTTTTTTCTTTCCGTCACACTTTAACTATGTTGGAACTATATTCAAAAATAAAGATCTAAGATACTTATAGAGTAGCTTCTTTCTTTTTTACTCTACAAACGTCTAATATTACTTACTGGTTACTCCCATAGTCCACCTAATGGTACCTGAGTCATACTACAAAGTTACAAATCTAAATTTTAGGATGTGCAACCCTGTCTCCACAAAATTATGATCCTATACAACTAAACTGCATTTTCACTTTTATTCTGACAGAAATGTGATTTCGTTTTAATCTAAATGTATTTTTTTCCCCACTGATGATGTAGTCAGAAAAGCTTTCAGTTTGAGAAAGCCACAGTGTAAATGTAAGGAGGTCTGAGGTGAGGATGGAAGAAAGCACATGTAAGAAGTCTGGCTAAATTTAGGCACCAACATGACTTGGTGAGGTTTAGGAAAATATCACAGTTTGGGTGAAAATACAACCCTTTCACAATTTGCTTGAAACTTTTCCCTTCATTTTCTGGGTTACCAGGGTGACCAGTCCCGCCCCATCTAATATATGATTGATTGGCTGAAAGGGAGCAACAGTAAAGCAGTAAAATAAATGACAAACATCTGTTGATTTGAAATGTATTTGCGATATGTCAAATGCAATCTGGCAGTCAATGCGTTTCCCCCAAAACATACCTGAGAATGCAGCTTAGGTGTACAGAAACATTACCTTGTGGCGACAGGGTTACTGAGATATACTGTGTTGTAAAAATAACCAGCTGATAGCCAGACTTCTATATTGATGTAATTTTACACAGAGCGACACGCAGGAAAAGACAAACTTCCCCTGAACCTTGCTCAACCGCATCCTGTCACACCAACGGAGAAACAGAGAAGCGAAAATCTGTGAGTCGACACATAAAGTGGGTCAAACAAGCAGAGCAAAATACACTCGCTGAGACATTCAAGCACGCAAACAGACGGGGCCGAGCAGAAAGAGATAGTTTGTAGTGACTTATAGCAGGGAGATGTGAACTTATCTGCTGCAAACACAACCCTCATATCTGTTTCTGACACATGCTGACCTCAGTTTTAGGTGAATCCTGCTGTGGTGGTAAAACACAGATAATCTAAACTCTGTCAGCGGTTATCTATGAGGGTGTGTGACATGTAGCGTTTGTGTACATTCTGCAAAAATGTGTACGTGAGTGTGTGGAAGAAGACAGACAAGTGTGATGTGCATCTGTGAACCACCTATTTCATATCAGGACAAGCCTCCAGGTAATAACGAGAATCAAACCAGGCTGAGTAACAACCTGCTACGTCACCTCCAGTCATAATGAGTCATTCCTCACTCATGTCTGTCTGACAGGTGAAGGTGGAGGAATGCAGGTGAACGTTTCCTAGCCACCAGTATTTCAAGTTATATTCGCACTCAAGCGTTTTGTTCTTTCTTTCACGAAGCAGACACACAAACAAACATGTGGATACCTTTATGAGGAGGATCTTTTCATTGGTTTGGCTTTGGAAGAGTGTCGCCTCTTCAGTCTGTCGTAGAACCTTCTCAAGAGCCACTGACAGCTTTTCCTGTTAAAAACAGACATCACATGCAAAGAAAAAAGAAAGAGAGGTGTTACGAAGTGGAACTCGTAAACCAGATTAAACACAGCTAATCTGATTGCTACCTTAGTCTGAAAACAACATCCCATCTTTAGGGTAAGTCATATGACAACCAGCCATTCTCAATTCTGACCCATAAAATCTGACAAAATGGGAATTTAGCACCAGCACAAACATGTTACATCACACAGCAGGTCCTGTCTGAGCGAGTCTGCAAAAACAAACCCAGCTGCACAGTTAAAAGTGCAGAGGAGCTCACACTGGCCTGCTGAATTCCTGTAAAACACAAAGTACCTAGAGGGCCGCCGGGGCCTGCAGGGAGTGTGCTGTTAAAAACACAACTGCCATGTCAGAACAGCCGCTCCACCAAAACCCTGTTCACTCACACTGGAGCAAATCAGGTTTGTTTTTAATTACATAGTAGGCTTGATTGGGATTTGAGTAATGTTTTGACATGTATTTCACTCAGAGAACAAGGAGAGGAGTGTCGAACGGGCGTTGTGAAGCGGCACACCCTGAAAGAACAGATTTGACACCATAGAGCAAACATGGAGCAGAAAGTAGAGAATTATGTAAGAGAAGGTTTGTAGATCCAAACTCATGATAGTGGCAGACGTAGTTTCTAAGCCTGATCTTAAGTTTACAGACATATTTAAGAGTGAGGAAAACTTGGAAACAGTACCTTGTAGTTCTCAAAGGCCTCGGTAATGGGGATGACATTGTGGGTCTTGTGGTCTCTGGACATCCCACACACCAGACAGATGGGCAGCTGATCGTCCTCACAGTACAGCTTCAGCTTCTCCTCATGCTCCTCGCACATGTCCATACCGAGGCGCGGCCAGTGTCCGATGGACGAGGCCACGCTGCTCATGCTGGACCCGGGCTCTCGTTCCTCCGGCATTTCCAGCTCCCCCTCCAGCTCCCATCCCAGCGTCCCCGCGGCCGCGTCCATGGCCCGGGCTCTGCGCACGCTGTCCACGACGTTGCACAGGAGCGAGTTGGGTCGAAGTTTACGCGCGCACGACTTCCTACACTTCGGGCAGCTGGAGAGCTCGTCGGCTTTGGCCTCCCAACACTGGATGATGCACACCTGGCAGAAGTGGTGTCCGCACTCGAGGATCACCGGGTCTCGGAACAGCTCCAGACACACCGGACAGGTGAGCTCCGACTGCAGCTCCTCAAGCGCGCTGGCCTCCGCCATTCTCAGCTGCGCACATAGTCCTGAGCAGAAACCGCCTGATGGAAACGCTGTGACAAGTAAAGACTAGAAGACTGTTCTTCCGTTCTCAGAGAGAGAGAAGGAGGGAGGGGTCTGACAGAACAGTGAAATGCTTTTACGGAAGAGACAGAGGGGCGTGTAGAGACAAGCTCAGAGCCCAACAGATGTGCAGAGAGACGGAAAGTAAGTAAAAAAAAACCCAAAAAAACAAGTCTCCTGTGATTCCCCTAATGATGCGCAACTTCGCCCTAATCATGTATTTAGAAGTTCCATCTAATGACGTGTGGATTTAAAATCATAGTTTCAGCAATAAATGTAAAATCTGTTGGGTTGCAGATGTGAAG
Organism: Amphiprion ocellaris; assembly: GCF_022539595.1. NCBI lineage: Eukaryota > Metazoa > Chordata > Actinopteri > Pomacentridae > Amphiprion > Amphiprion ocellaris. The sequence goes on from NC_072778.1 coordinate 18,171,356, forward strand.
TGTGTCCAAATCATTAGTCAACTGACACTAAAGAAGAGATTTAAAAAAAGCACCTGAACTCAACATCAGAACACTTTTAGCAGAGGTGGGGTTTTTTATTTAGCAGTAAAGGTGGATTGGATTGTCCTAAACTTGTTATGTGATCATCATAGCACTCATTTAAGAGAGTATTTGGGAAGTACAAGGGAGTTTTAAGGTTTTGTTCACTATGTTTCAGACTATATGTGTTGTGCACAAACTTATTTCAGCGCAAAAAAACCCCAAACAAAGCATGTTTTTAACTTTCTTTGTTTTCCTAACAATTTGTTATTTTACAGATCCTTACCACAACTTTGTTTTGAAAAATCAAAGTGAATATCCAGTAAAATGTGAAATAAAGTAACAAGACAACAACAACAAAAAAACCCCAATACATAACAAACAACAAAAAACACTACATAACAAACAAACACACAAAAAGTCTACATCAAAAACCAATATTTTTATAAATGGTAAATTCTTTAACACCAATTCACTGTAAAAGTACATCATTTCTTACTGTAATCAGGAAAAATATGATCATTTTGGAGATATTAAGTACTATTTCGCATGTTGACTTTAAAAAAAAAAAAATAAAAACACAAGCGGAAAAAAAACATACCCTAACCCTAATCCTGCTGTGTTTGATAAATTATAGATATTATCTAGTAAAATCTAGATAAAGTATAAAATAAAAACAGGCCAAAACTGTACATAATATCCACATCAAAAAGTGATATTTTTTTAATGTCAATATTTTACAGATATTTATCATTACTATATATATATGGGGTTTTTTCGTTGTTGTTGTTGTTGTTGTTTTTTTACAGTTTTTGACCATTATTATACCATATTTTTAATGTGTTTTCCTGGCATCCTTTCTGAACAGTATTTTTTTAAACGTTGTAGGTAATCTTTAATTCAATGTCCAAAACACACCCTCTGAGTCACTAAAATAAGAAACAAAACAAGGAAGAAGACGAGAAACCAGCTGACACACAGTAAGTCAATGAGTAAATCCTCCTCCACATAACTCACCTCTGTGTGGAAACAGAAAAGTTTAATTCCTGGCCATTCACAGATTACACCTCAACATTAGTGACTGGAAATGAAGCAGTGAAACCAGTTTCACATATTTGACTGAGATAAATGTGTGTCATGGACAGCAATCCTTCTGCACAGTGTCATACCTCTGAAGCACCACTAGATGGCGATGATGTGCAGCCTTAAAGTGTATATTTCCCTGAGATCCATGCAGAATGTTCTCCCTTTGTTGTGGAATTTTTCTTCAGACAGTAAATTAACACTAAATATTTGGACACTGTTCATACATATGCATTTTTTTGCATCCAACCTCCTGCTAAGGAGATGCTGTTTTTATTTGGAGGGGGAAGGGGAGTGCTTCATTCAAGAGGTTTATTAATCTTCAGTGACCTTATTTTCTCACCAGATGATCTCACTGCTAACCAAGATAATCTGTAGTCTCTGAGACATCAGGCTTACGATACACTTCTGCGTGCTTCTTCACAACCCAAAATCATATCTGCAATTCCATGAGCTCTGATTCCAATTCTGATAACAAGGCAAGGATGGTGAAAAGTGATACTATTATTTTAACCAGTTTGAAGTGTTATTAAAATGTCTCTAAATGCATCAGCATTGATTGATTTGTAAGACATTATGTGTTCAATTTTTCTGTCTGCTGTTAATTACTTAATCACATTTCAGCATATTAAAACAAGAGGTAGTGTTTAATGGTTAGTAAGAACAATGGTGTGTGAATGTTAATCAACACTGTGACCACTGAGCACATGCATACAACAGCAACGAAGCAAAGAGCTCATCCACTAATAAGCGAACGAGATTTATTTTATTTTATTTTTTGCATGACAAAGAACGAATTACATCTGTCAAAAGAAAGAGTTTGGATGGAGACATTATTCATAGTTTTGTCCTGTATTTTGTCAAATCATTTTTATTTGCTTATTTATCCCAGTGCAAATATGTAAAATAAGTTTTGATTTAAAATGTTTATTCATAATGTTAACACATGTTGAGTCCATGTTTGCAGTTTTAATATTAAGACATGTTGAATCCACATCTGTAGCTTATATTTATTCAGCTCTCATGTGCTTTAATGTTTCTTTGCTGACTGTTGATGAAAAACACACAGCGCACAGCAAGAGTGACGTCATGTGTTGTGTTCACGTCATAGCGTGGCCTTTGGAACGTCAGTTCTGACGTCATAAGAGGTCAAACGTTTTATAAGAGGAACTACAGCAGAATTCAAACTCACTGAAGAGTCGACCTTTGATCTAAGCAGAACCTTCAACACAGAAGATGGCCCTAAAGGTAAAATCCCAGGAACGGCATAGTGAGATGATCCCAGCAGAAACCCTGCGTCCACTGATCAGCTACACCCTTGGAAGAATTCCCTCAGAGGAACGGGAGATGCTGATGGTAGGAGAACCTGAGCTCATGACCAGAAATCTGCTGGCAATGCTGATGGCAGAAATTCTTTGTTTTTGCATCCGGAACATCTTGAGTTACACGGAAGCTCTGGGAAGACAGATCACAGAGGAGGAAGTGTCAGACGCAATAGCCAGCGCTCTTCCTCAGAGCTTTAAAGAAGCGCTTAACCTGCAGGACGGTGTCAGCAGCGAGAGCGCTGAGAAACTGAACAAAATGATGGCGGAGGAAGTAATAGAAAGTATTAAATTCTTATCCTCCTGCGATGATTTCCTGACAGCTATGTCGAGAATACCGTCTCCGACACTGCTGAACGCCATGGCGGATGCGGCCGTTGAAATGATTAGCTCCACGAAATCACCGAGTTCAAGGGGCAGCACAGATGTGGAGGGTCCTCTGTCACCGGACACCGTCGAAGACACAACATCGATTCCCAAAAAGCCGTACGTGGCTCCTCTGTCACCGAAGACGGTCGTAGACACACCACCGATTCCCAAAAAGGCGTACGTGACGCCTCTGTCACCGAAGACGGTCCTAGACACAACATCGATTCCCAAAAAGCCGTACGTGGCTCCACTGTCACCGGACACGGTCCTAGACACAACATCGATTCCCAAAAAGGCGTACGTGGATATGATGGTGTACAGGAGCGTCGCCAGGGTGTTTCACAAAGCAAAGCTGCGCTACTCGTTTGACGTCATCAAGAAGGACTTTAAGTGGCTGGTGGATGATGTTTGGTGGCATCTGCAGGATGAAGACATCGACGTGCGGTCCGACAGATTCCAGGAGCTGCACAAAAGCATCTTCAATGATCTGCTGAAGCGTTGGGGCAGCCTGTCCCAGATCCTAGGTCTTCTGGACCAGAAGGTGCCTCAAATGTCGTCCTGCATCGCGTCCTCCATCAGATACCAGACGAAAAAGAAGAGATCTGCCTCGTACAGATTCTTCAGCTCTGTGGGCAAAGCTTTGTCCAGACCTTTCAGAAGGAATCTCTAACCACTGGAAGGAAAAATCGAGTGAAACTTTTCTTCTTTCGAGATGAATACAGTTATAAGGGGGGAGTTTCAGGAGTTTTGTTAAAATAATAATAATAGTAAGTAGTGGGAACGCTAACAATGATAAGAATAATCATTTTTTATAATATTAAAAAAAAGCCCCTAATCATCCAAGCTAAACTTAAGATAAAAAAAGCAAACTAAACTCAAACTAACCCTAATATTAAAACTAAACTAAACTAAACTAAACTAAACTAAACTAAACTAAAATAAAATTAAACATAAAAAAAAATCAACACTTCAACCAATCCCTCCCTGGCTTGTTGGTCTAGTGGTATGATTCTTACATCAATTGTGAGAGGCCCAGGTTCAAATCCTGGACGAGCCATTTCAGTGTTTTGGGGGAAGTGGTGATTCTGCTGGCAAAGCTAATAATAATCATAATAATAATAATAATTCCTTGCATTCCGAGAGGTTCCTTGCACCGTTGGTGCTCGGACCGATAATAATATAATATAGTAATAATAATATTAACAGTAATTATCTTTCTAAAACTGCTGTTAGGGTTGTTGGGGTTTTTTTTTTTTAGTTTTTTTCTGAAATTTCTCATCAACAGCATTAACAATGATAATAATAAACCTATGGATTTCAAGAGGTTTCTTACACTGTTGCCATTTGGATCCAAATAAAAAGACAATAATACTATTAATGAACTTACAATAATTAAACTTAAGCAGCAACAAAAATTGTGAGGTCCATGTTCAAATGCTGCACTGAGATAGTAAACTATTCGGATAGTTGTTTTTTTTTTTAATAGACTCTTTAATCTCTAAATGTGAGTCTAAATAATGAGTTTTGTGGTAAACAGTGTCCTGGCTGCAGGCCGTTAACGGGGCTGAGCCAGATTAAAGCGGGTGGGTTTATTTGGAGAGGCTCTGGAACTGCAGGTTGGTGGAGGACAGCAGAGAGGGGAGCACAGACACATTATCCTCTCAGGCTTTACTTAAGCTATCTGCTGCATCTTTTCATATTTCTGATCCCGCAGCACTAAAATGACCTTGACCCAGGAGCCTATTCTGTCTTTTTTACTGGAACACGGAGGCAAAGTGAGGACCTCTGAGCTGCTGAACAACTTCAGGAGTCACATCAGCTGCAGAGATCCCGCGGAAAAGCAGCACAATAGGGACCTTTTTAAGAAGTTGCTGAACAGCGTCGCTGTGGTCAAACAGATAGACGAGGTGAAGTTCGTGGTTGTGAAGAGAATGTACCAGGACTTCGTAAAAGATTTGACGCACGATCACATTCCCAAGTGCATCAGCTAAAAACTATCAGCTTGGGAAGCAAAGTTTCTTCAAGATCCGTGCCGGCTCTGAATTTGGCAGCTTGCAAGAAGGATGCGGCGAACATGCGGACACACGCGGAGAGACACGCCAAACATGTTTTTCTCAACTGTAGTTGTAATAACAATACTGCCTGAAGCATGTCCACTTCCACTGAGGTTGGTGGCCTTTTCAGCTTGTTAGTAGGACATGTTTCTGGCTGGCCTAGTCACAAGTAAATATTTCATGTTAAGATGACAGGGAAACTGGTTGCATGCTTCACTATTGTTATGGATTTTGTCACTAATGGTGTCTGTGCCGACTGTAATCTGGAAATTATTGATCAACTGTCTTGAAAACTTGCTTTCATTGTCCATTTATATTTGATATTTATTTACAGATTTTCTCATCTGATCTCGAACTCATTTGGACCTTGCATTGGTTCCGTAAGTACATACATAATAGTGATAAGTCAACTGAATGTCTGTTTAAAATGAAATTGAAATAAATCAGTAAAGCATAAATATTGTGTGCAAGGACAACAGGTGTCACGGAAATGGTCGTAAAATTTTTCATCAATAATTAGCAACTATACAGCTAAAATAGGTATTTCATGAATTTGAAAATTCCATCAATAAATTGCTTATATTGAAATTGAAATGAATAGTTTTATGCTCACATTAATAAATTCATAAACAAATAACACAAATTAGAATTACAATTTATTAATAGAGCTTGTTACATCCCATGGGTGGTAATTAGGCCTTTAAGCATCGTTTTATCAGCCTAAGGCCTATAGTGCTATGGGAATTGTAAGTGAAGGGGCGAAAGGGAAGGCTATGTGACTCAGCAAAACAAATTGCTAGCTTCAGAAAATGCATATTCCTATTGGAATTCTATTTTCAATTTGAGCTATTTATTGATGGGTTCATTAATTAATTAATTTGTGCATTATTCTCAGGGTCGGCAAGGTTACATTGGAAATGTAATCCAATTACCATAATATTAAAGTAATGTAACTTGATTACTTTCAATTATGTTTTTATTATTCAAAACCAGATATTCTACCAAAGACAAAAAAAAGAATAAAAATCTATAAGATGGAGATACTTTTGTGTACCAAAGGCAAATTCCAATGCCTGTAGAATGTTCAGAAAAATGAAATATGAAATATGAAACTAGAGAGACTCAAATTATTAAATGTACCTGTAAGCTCATCTTATTTTTTCTGTAACTGTAATGTATTAGTTACTTATTTGTATCCTGATTACATAATCCTGTTACAGGTAATCCAATTACTCCCAAACTCTGTTCATCAAATGCATGTTTTAATTGCACAATTACTGATTAACTGGTGAATTGGTTTATGACTATTTTCATGACACCTGAGGTATTGCTTTATTTCACGAGGGTTCCCCATGGTCAGCAGCATACAATCATACATGGACCCCAAGTTGTCGTGGGTAGTTTTTAAAAATACCTCTCTTTACGACAGTTACTTTGCATCAGTATGTGTTGATAGCCATACTCCTAACTCTCCTGAGAAAGCCACTAAGTTTTAATATTGATTTCAAAGTTCATGGACCTGTGATGACTGTAAAAACAGTGATGTTTGATTATTATTTTCTTGTCCACTTTTCTTTTTGTCTCTCCAGTTAATGTGGCTGTGTAAAGACTGTGGTGCTGAGGCGTCTAAAAGATCAGAAATTCTTAAACATTGCAGATTAAGTCGTCATCATTTGGGGCGTGGCCATTGTATTAATTGCGTGTATCCAAACTGTCCATGCATTTTTAAGACTTGGAATTCACTTTTGACACACTTATCCAGGAATCATTGTAATGCTTTAAAGTGCTCTGACAAATTTACTTTGTCCTGTCAGTTATGTGGTTTTAGTGAACTTGGAACAGAGCGTGATTGTTTTGCACATATAACCCAGCATTTGAAAAACTATGAGACAGTTACTTGTATGTTCAAAGGCTGTTATTACAAATCCAACATTTACAGTACATTCAAGTCACACAGAAGTCGTAAGCACAGCTTACAGTTGGTGGCAGATTTTAAAGACGAAGTAGTCAAAGAAAGTGTTGCAGCTGAAACAGCAGAGCCTGATGTTCAAGACAATGAGGAATTCAGCGATAGCAGTCAGTCTGATGATATAAGTACAACACAGGATCAGAAAGATATAGTAGAACAAAAACTTGCAGCTGTGTTATTAAAACTTGGAAATATTTTTCATGTGCCCAGTGCTGCATTTGATGAATTGCTGGAAGAACTGCAGTATTTGTTGAGCACAGCGTGTTTTCATAGTACAACAAATTTAATACAAGACACACTGAATAGTATAGTCTGGAACCACTAGCTCATGAGTGGTTGGTGCAATGTGCAGCTGGACTCTGGGGACATGTATAAGGCCTGCTGCTGAGGGACACAAGCTTGGCCCAGAAGAAAGACTTCATGTCAGGCTTCACTGCTCTGCACTGGACTGCCAAGGATGGAAACAGCCAGATGATGCATGAGATCCTGGACTTCTGCAAGAAAAGAGGCACATGTGTGAACATCAACAGCAAAGCACATGGAGGATAGGTGATTCCCCTAATGATGCACAACTTCACCCTAATCATGTATTTAGAAGTTCCATCTAATGACGTGTGGATTTAAAATCATAGTTTCAGCAATAAATGTAAAATCTGTTGGGTTGCAGATGTGAAGTGTGTCCAAATCATTAGTCAACTGACACTAAAGAAGAGATTTAAAAAAAGCACCTGAACTCAACATCAGAACACTTTTAGCAGAGGTGGGGTTTTTTTTTAGCAGTAAAGGTGGATTGGATTGTCCTAAACTTGTTATGTGATCATCATAGCACTCATTTAAGAGAGTATTTGGGAAGTACAAGGGAGTTTTAAGGTTTTGTTCACTATGTTTCAGACTATATGTGTTGTGCACAAACTTATTTCAGCGCAAAAAAACAAAGCATGTTTTAACTTTCTTTGTTTTCCTAACAATTTGCTGTTATTTTACAGATCCTAACCACAACTTTGTTTTTAAAAATCAAAGTGAATATCCAGTAAAATGTCAAATAAAGTAACAAGACAACAACAACAAAAACCCAATACATAACAAACAACTACAAAAAACAATACATAACAAACAAACAAACACACAAAAAGTCCACATCAAAAATCAATATTTTTATAAATGGTAAATTCTTTAACATCAGTTCATTGTAAAATTACATCATTTCTTACTGTATTTAAATCAGGAAAAAATATGATCATTTTGGAGATATTAAGTACTAATTCGCATGTTGACTTAAAAAAAATTAAATAAAAACACAAACGGAAAAAAACATACCCTAACCCTAATCCTGCTGTGTTTGATAAATTATAGATATTATCTAGTAAAATCTAGATAAAGTATAAAATAAAAACAGGCCAAAACTGTACATAATATCCACATCAAAAAGTGATATTTTTACAAATAGGAATTTGTTGTTTTACAACATAAAATTATGCTTATTTTTCTACATTTTACTTCGCTAAAGATCTCAATATTTTACAGATATTTATCATTACTATATATATATGGGGTTGTTTTTCGTTTATTTGTTGTTGTTTTTTTTTTACAGTTTTTGACCATTATACCATATTTTTAATGTGTTTTCCTGGCATCCTTTCTGAACAGTATTTTTTTTAAACGTTGTAGGTAATCTTCAATTCAATGTCCAAAACACACCCTCTGAGTCACTAAAATAAGAAACAAAACAAGGAAGAAGATGAGAAACCAGCTGACACACAGTAAGTCAATGAGTAAATCCTCCTCCACATAACTCACCTCTGTGTGGAAACAGAAAAGTTTAATTCCTGGCCATTCACAGATTACACCTCAACATTAGTGACTGGAAATGAAGCAGTGAAACCAGTTTCACATATTTGACTGAGATAAATGTGTGTCATGGACAGCAATCCTTCTGCACAGTGTCATACCTCTGAAGCACCACTAGATGGCGATGATGTGCAGCCTTAAAGTGTATATTTCCCTGAGATCCATGCAGAATGTTCTCCCTTTGTTGTGGAATTTTTCTTCAGACAGTAAATTAACACTAAATATTTGGACACTGTTCATACATATGCATTTTTTTGCATCCAACCTCCTGCTAAGGAGATGCTGTTTTTATTTGGAGGGGGAAGGGGAGTGCTTCATTCAAGAGGTTTATTAATCTTCAGTGACCTTATTTTCTCACCAGATGATCTCACTGCTAACCAAGATAATCTGTAGTCTCTGAGACATCAGGCTTACGATACACTTCTGCGTGCTTCTTCACAACCCAAAATCATATCTGCAATTCCATGAGCTCTGATTCCAATTCTGATAACAAGGCAAGGATGGTGAAAAGTGATACTATTATTTTAACCAGTTTGAAGTGTTATTAAAATGTCTCTAAATGCATCAGCATTGATTGATTTGTAAGACATTATGTGTTCAATTTTTCTGTCTGCTGTTAATTACTTAATCACATTTCAGCATATTAAAACAAGAGGTAGTGTTTAATGGTTAGTAAGAACAATGGTGTGTGAATGTTAATCAACACTGTGACCACTGAGCACATGCATACAACAGCAACGAAGCAAAGAGCTCATCCACTAATAAGCGAACGAGATTTATTTTATTTTATTTTTTGCATGACAAAGAACGAATTACATCTGTCAAAAGAAAGAGTTTGGATGGAGACATTATTCATAGTTTTGTCCTGTATTTTGTCAAATCATTTTTATTTGCTTATTTATCCCAGTGCAAATATGTAAAATAAGTTTTGATTTAAAATGTTTATTCATAATGTTAACACATGTTGAGTCCATGTTTGCAGTTTTAATATTAAGACATGTTGAATCCACATCTGTAGCTTATATTTATTCAGCTCTCATGTGCTCATGTTCTTTGCTGACTGTTGATGAAAAACACACAGCGCACAGCAAGAGTGACGTCATGTGTTGTGTTCACGTCATAGCGTGGCCTTTGGAACGTCAGTTCTGACGTCATAAGAGGTCAAACGTTTTATAAGAGGAACTACAGCAGAATTCAAACTCACTGAAGAGTCGACCTTTGATCTAAGCAGAACCTTCAACACAGAAGATGGCCCTAAAGGTAAAATCCCAGGAACGGCATAGTGAGATGATCCCAGCAGAAACCCTGCGTCCACTGATCAGCTACACCCTTGGAAGAATTCCCTCAGAGGAACGGGAGATGCTGATGGTAGGAGAACCTGAGCTCATGACCAGAAATCTGCTGGCAATGCTGATGGCAGAAATTCTTTGTTTTTGCATCCGGAACATCTTGAGTTACACGGAAGCTCTGGGAAGACAGATCACAGAGGAGGAAGTGTCAGACGCAATAGCCAGCGCTCTTCCTCAGAGCTTTAAAGAAGCGCTTAACCTGCAGGACGGTGTCAGCAGCGAGAGCGCTGAGAAACTGAACAAAATGATGGCGGAGGAAGTAATAGAAAGTATTAAATTCTTATCCTCCTGCGATGATTTCCTGACAGCTATGTCGAGAATACCGTCTCCGACACTGCTGAACGCCATGGCGGATGCGGCCGTTGAAATGATTAGCTCCACGAAATCACCGAGTTCAAGGGGCAGCACAGATGTGGAGGGTCCTCTGTCACCGGACACCGTCGAAGACACAACATCGATTCCCAAAAAGCCGTACGTGGCTCCTCTGTCACCGAAGACGGTCGTAGACACACCACCGATTCCCAAAAAGGCGTACGTGACGCCTCTGTCACCGAAGACGGTCCGAGACACAACATCGATTCCCAAAAAGCCGTACGTGGCTCCACTGTCACCGGACACGGTCCCTAGACACAACATCGATTCCCAAAAAGGCGTACGTGGATATGATGGTGTACAGGAGCGTCGCCAGGGTGTTTCACAAAGCAAAGCTGCGCTACTCGTTTGACGTCATCAAGAAGGACTTTAAGTGGCTGGTGGATGATGTTTGGTGGCATCTGCAGGATGAAGACATCGACGTGCGGTCCGACAGATTCCAGGAGCTGCACAAAAGCATCTTCAATGATCTGCTGAAGCGTTGGGGCAGCCTGTCCCAGATCCTAGGTCTTCTGGACCAGAAGGTGCCTCAAATGTCGTCCTGCATCGCGTCCTCCATCAGATACCAGACGAAAAAGAAGAGATCTGCCTCGTACAGATTCTTCAGCTCTGTGGGCAAAGCTTTGTCCAGACCTTTCAGAAGGAATCTCTAACCACTGGAAGGAAAAATCGAGTGAAACTTTTCTTCTTTCGAGATGAATACAGTTATAAGGGGGGAGTTTCAGGAGTTTTGTTAAAATAATAATAATAGTAAGTAGTGGGAACGCTAACAATGATAAGAATAATCATTTTTTATAATATTAAAAAAAAGCCCCTAATCATCCAAGCTAAACTTAAGATAAAAAAAGCAAACTAAACTCAAACTAACCCTAATATTAAAACTAAACTAAACTAAACTAAACTAAACTAAAATAAAATTAAACATAAAAAAAAATCAACACTTCAACCAATCCCTCCCTGGCTTGTTGGTCTAGTGGTATGATTCTTACATCAATTGTGAGAGGCCCAGGTTCAAATCCTGGACGAGCCATTTCAGTGTTTTGGGGGAAGTGGTGATTCTGCTGGCAAAGCTAATAATAATCATAATAATAATAATAATAATTCCTTGCATTCCGAGAGGTTCCTTGCACCGTTGGTGCTCGGACCGATAATAATATAATATAGTAATAATAATATTAACAGTAATTATCTTTCTAAAACTGCTGTTAGGGTTGTTGGGTTTTTTTTTTTTAGTTTTTTTCTGAAATTTCTCATCAACAGCATTAACAATGATAATAATAAACCTATGGATTTCAAGAGGTTTCTTACACTGTTGCCATTTGGATCCAAATAAAAAGACAATAATACTATTAATGAACTTACAATAATTAAACTTAAGCAGCAACAAAAATTGTGAGGTCCATGTTCAAATGTTGCACTGAGATAGTAAACTATTCGGATAGTTGTTTTTTTTTTAATAGACTCTTTAATCTCTAAATGTGAGTCTAAATAATGAGTTTTGTGGTAAACAGTGTCCTGGCTGCAGCCCGTTAACGGGGCTGAGCCAGATTAAAGCGGGTGGGTTTATTTGGAGAGGCTCTGGAACTGCAGGTTGGTGGAGGACAGCAGAGTGGGGAGCACAGACACATTATCCTCTCAGGCTTTACTTAAGCTATCTGCTGCATCTTTTCATATTTCTGATCCCGCAGCACTAAAATGACCTTGACCCAGGAGCCTATTCTGTCTTTTTTACTGGAACACGGAGGCAAAGTGAGGACCTCTGAGCTGCTGAACAACTTCAGGAGTCACATCAGCTGCAGAGATCCCGCGGAAAAGCAGCACAATAGGGACCTTTTTAAGAAGTTGCTGAACAGCGTCGCTGTGGTCAAACAGATAGACGAGGTGAAGTTCGTGGTTGTGAAGAGAATGTACCAGGACTTCGTAAAAGATTTGACGCACGATCACATTCCCAAGTGCATCAGCTAAAAACTATCAGCTTGGGAAGCAAAGTTTCTTCAAGATCCGTGCCGGCTCTGAATTTGGCAGCTTGCAAGAAGGATGCGGCGAACATGCGGACACACGCGGAGAGACACGCCAAACATGTTTTTCTCAACTGTAGTTGTAATAACAATACTGCCTGAAGCATGTCCACTTCCACTGAGGTTGGTGGCCTTTTCAGCTTGTTAGTAGGACATGTTTCTGGCTGGCCTAGTCACAAGTAAATATTTCATGTTAAGATGACAGGGAAACTGGTTGCATGCTTCACTATTGTTATGGATTTTGTCACTAATGGTGTCTGTGCCGACTGTAATCTGGAAATTATTGATCAACTGTCTTGAAAACTTGCTTTCATTGTCCATTTATATTTGATATTTATTTACAGATTTTCTCATCTGATCTCGAACTCATTTGGACCTTGCATTGGTTCCGTAAGTACATACATAATAGTGATAAGTCAACTGAATGTCTGTTTAAAATGAAATTGAAATAAATCAGTAAAGCATAAATATTGTGTGCAAGGACAACAGGTGTCACGGAAATGGTCGTAAAATTTTTCATCAATAATTAGCAACTATACAGCTAAAATAGGTATTTCATGAATTTGAAAATTCCATCAATAAATTGCTTATATTGAAATTGAAATGAATAGTTTTATGCTCACATTAATAAATTCATAAACAAATAACACAAATTAGAATTACAATTTATTAATAGAGCTTGTTACATCCCATGGGTGGTAATTAGGCCTTTAAGCATCGTTTTATCAGCCTAAGGCCTATAGTGCTATGGGAATTGTAAGTGAAGGGGCGAAAGGGAAGGCTATGTGACTCAGCAAAACAAATTGCTAGCTTCAGAAAATGCATATTCCTATTGGAATTCTATTTTCAATTTGAGCTATTTATTGATGGGTTCATTAATTAATTAATTTGTGCATTATTCTCAGGGTCGGCAAGGTTACATTGGAAATGTAATCCAATTACCATAATATTAAAGTAATGTAACTTGATTACTTTCAATTATGTTTTTATTATTCAAAACCAGATATTCTACCAAAGACAAAAAAAAGAATAAAAATCTATAAGATGGAGATACTTTTGTGTACCAAAGGCAAATTCCAATGCCTGTAGAATGTTCAGAAAAATGAAATATGAAATATGAAACTAGAGAGACTCAAATTATTAAATGTACCTGTAAGCTCATCTTATTTTTTCTGTAACTGTAATGTATTAGTTACTTATTTGTATCCTGATTACATAATCCTGTTACAGGTAATCCAATTACTCCCAAACTCTGTTCATCAAATGCATGTTTTAATTGCACAATTACTGATTAACTGGTGAATTGGTTTATGACTATTTTCATGACACCTGAGGTATTGCTTTATTTCACGAGGGTTCCCCATGGTCAGCAGCATACAATCATACATGGACCCCAAGTTGTCGTGGGTAGTTTTTAAAAATACCTCTCTTTACGACAGTTACTTTGCATCAGTATGTGTTGATAGCCATACTCCTAACTCTCCTGAGAAAGCCACTAAGTTTTAATATTGATTTCAAAGTTCATGGACCTGTGATGACTGTAAAAACAGTGATGTTTGATTATTATTTTCTTGTCCACTTTTCTTTTTGTCTCTCCAGTTAATGTGGCTGTGTAAAGACTGTGGTGCTGAGGCGTCTAAAAGATCAGAAATTCTTAAACATTGCAGATTAAGTCGTCATCATTTGGGGCGTGGCCATTGTATTAATTGCGTGTATCCAAACTGTCCATGCATTTTTAAGACTTGGAATTCACTTTTGACACACTTATCCAGGAATCATTGTAATGCTTTAAAGTGCTCTGACAAATTTACTTTGTCCTGTCAGTTATGTGGTTTTAGTGAACTTGGAACAGAGCGTGATTGTTTTGCACATATAACCCAGCATTTGAAAAACTATGAGACAGTTACTTGTATGTTCAAAGGCTGTTATTACAAATCCAACATTTACAGTACATTCAAGTCACACAGAAGTCGTAAGCACAGCTTACAGTTGGTGGCAGATTTTAAAGACGAAGTAGTCAAAGAAAGTGTTGCAGCTGAAACAGCAGAGCCTGATGTTCAAGACAATGAGGAATTCAGCAATAGCAGTCAGTCTGATGATATAAGTACAACACAGGATCAGAAAGATATAGTAGAACAAAAACTTGCAGCTGTGTTATTAAAACTTGGAAATATTTTTCATGTGCCCAGTGCTGCATTTGATGAATTGCTGGAAGAACTGCAGTATTTGTTGAGCACAGCGTGTTTTCATAGTACAACAAATTTAATACAAGACACACTGAATAGTTATAGTCTGGAACCACTAGCTCATGAGTGGTTGGTGCAATGTGCAGCTGGACTCTGGGGACATGTATAAGGCCTGCTGCTGAGGGACACAAGCTTGGCCCAGAAGAAAGACTTCATGTCAGGCTTCACTGCTCTGCACTGGACTGCCAAGGATGGAAACAGCCAGATGATGCATGAGATCCTGGACTTCTGCAAGAAAAGAGGCACATGTGTGAACATCAACAGCAAAGCACATGGAGGATAGGTGATTCCCCTAATGATGCACAACTTCACCCTAATCATGTATTTAGAAGTTCCATCTAATGACGTGTGGATTTAAAATCATAGTTTCAGCAATACATGTAAAATCTGTTGGGTTGCAGATGTGAAGTGTGTCCAAATCATTAGTCAACTGACACTAAAGAAGAGATTTAAAAAAAGCACCTGAACTCAACATCAGAACACTTTTAGCAGAGGTGGGGTTTTTTTTTAGCAGTAAAGGTGGATTGGATTGTCCTAAACTTGTTATGTGATCATCATAGCACTCATTTAAGAGAGTATTTGGGAAGTACAAGGGAGTTTTAAGGTTTTGTTCACTATGTTTCAGACTATATGTGTTGTGCACAAACTTATTTCAGCGCAAAAAACAAAGCATGTTTTAACTTTCTTTGTTTTCCTAACAATTTGCTGTTATTTTACAGATCCTAACCACAACTTTGTTTTTAAAAATCAAAGTGAATATCCAGTAAAATGTCAAATAAAGTAACAAGACAACAACAACAAAAACCCAATACATAACAAACAACTACAAAAAACAATACATAACAAACAAACAAACACACAAAAAGTCCACATCAAAAATCAATATTTTTATAAATGGTAAATTCTTTAACATCAGTTCATTGTAAAATTACATCATTTCTTACTGTATTTAAATCAGGAAAAAATATGATCATTTTGGAGATATTAAGTACTAATTCGCATGTTGACTTAAAAAAAATTAAATAAAAACACAAACGGAAAAAAACATACCCTAACCCTAATCCTGCTGTGTTTGATAAATTATAGATATTATCTAGTAAAATCTAGATAAAGTATAAAATAAAAACAGGCCAAAACTGTACATAATATCCACATCAAAAAGTGATATTTTTACAAATAGGAATTTGTTGTTTTACAACATAAAATTATGCTTATTTTTCTACATTTTACTTCGCTAAAGATCTCAATATTTTACAGATATTTATCATTACTATATATATATGGGGTTGTTTTTCGTTTATTTGTTGTTGTTTTTTTTTTTACAGTTTTTGACCATTATACCATATTTTTAATGTGTTTTCCTGGCATCCTTTCTGAACAGTATTTTTTTAAACGTTGTAGGTAATCTTTAATTCAATGTCCAAAACACACCCTCTGAGTCACTAAAATAAGAAACAAAACAAGGAAGAAGACGAGAAACCAGCTGACACACAGTAAGTCAATGAGTAAATCCTCCTCCACATAACTCACCTCTGTGTGGAAACAGAAAAGTTTAATTCCTGGCCATTCACAGATTACACCTCAACATTAGTGACTGGAAATGAAGCAGTGAAACCAGTTTCACATATTTGACTGAGATAAATGTGTGTCATGGACAGCAATCCTTCTGCACAGTGTCATACCTCTGAAGCACCACTAGATGGCGATGATGTGCAGCCTTAAAGTGTATATTTCCCTGAGATCCATGCAGAATGTTCTCCCTTTGTTGTGGAATTTTTCTTCAGACAGTAAATTAACACTAAATATTTGGACACTGTTCATACATATGCATTTTTTGCATCCAACCTCCTGCTAAGGAGATGCTGTTTTTATTTGGAGGGGGAAGGGGAGTGCTTCATTCAAGAGGTTTATTAATCTTCAGTGACCTTATTTTCTCACCAGATGATCTCACTGCTAACCAAGATAATCTGTAGTCTCTGAGACATCAGGCTTACGATACACTTCTGCGTGCTTCTTCACAACCCAAAATCATATCTGCAATTCCATGAGCTCTGATTCCAATTCTGATAACAAGGCAAGGATGGTGAAAAGTGATACTATTATTTTAACCAGTTTGAAGTGTTATTAAAATGTCTCTAAATGCATCAGCATTGATTGATTTGTAAGACATTATGTGTTCAATTTTTCTGTCTGCTGTTAATTACTTAATCACATTTCAGCATATTAAAACAAGAGGTAGTGTTTAATGGTTAGTAAGAACAATGGTGTGTGAATGTTAATCAACACTGTGACCACTGAGCACATGCATACAACAGCAACGAAGCAAAGAGCTCATCCACTAATAAGCGAACGAGATTTATTTTATTTTATTTTTTGCATGACAAAGAACGAATTACATCTGTCAAAAGAAAGAGTTTGGATGGAGACATTATTCATAGTTTTGTCCTGTATTTTGTCAAATCATTTTTATTTGCTTATTTATCCCAGTGCAAATATGTAAAATAAGTTTTGATTTAAAATGTTTATTCATAATGTTAACACATGTTGAGTCCATGTTTGCAGTTTTAATATTAAGACATGTTGAATCCACATCTGTAGCTTATATTTATTCAGCTCTCATGTGCTCATGTTCTTTGCTGACTGTTGATGAAAAACACACAGCGCACAGCAAGAGTGACGTCATGTGTTGTGTTCACGTCATAGCGTGGCCTTTGGAACGTCAGTTCTGACGTCATAAGAGGTCAAACGTTTTATAAGAGGAACTACAGCAGAATTCAAACTCACTGAAGAGTCGACCTTTGATCTAAGCAGAACCTTCAACACAGAAGATGGCCCTAAAGGTAAAATCCCAGGAACGGCATAGTGAGATGATCCCAGCAGAAACCCTGCGTCCACTGATCAGCTACACCCTTGGAAGAATTCCCTCAGAGGAACGGGAGATGCTGATGGTAGGAGAACCTGAGCTCATGACCAGAAATCTGCTGGCAATGCTGATGGCAGAAATTCTTTGTTTTTGCATCCGGAACATCTTGAGTTACACGGAAGCTCTGGGAAGACAGATCACAGAGGAGGAAGTGTCAGACGCAATAGCCAGCGCTCTTCCTCAGAGCTTTAAAGAAGCGCTTAACCTGCAGGACGGTGTCAGCAGCGAGAGCGCTGAGAAACTGAACAAAATGATGGCGGAGGAAGTAATAGAAAGTATTAAATTCTTATCCTCCTGCGATGATTTCCTGACAGCTATGTCGAGAATACCGTCTCCGACACTGCTGAACGCCATGGCGGATGCGGCCGTTGAAATGATTAGCTCCACGAAATCACCGAGTTCAAGGGGCAGCACAGATGTGGAGGGTCCTCTGTCACCGGACACCGTCGAAGACACAACATCGATTCCCAAAAAGCCGTACGTGGCTCCTCTGTCACCGAAGACGGTCGTAGACACACCACCGATTCCCAAAAAGGCGTACGTGACGCCTCTGTCACCGAAGACGGTCCGAGACACAACATCGATTCCCAAAAAGCCGTACGTGGCTCCACTGTCACCGGACACGGTCCTAGACACAACATCGATTCCCAAAAAGGCGTACGTGGATATGATGGTGTACAGGAGCGTCGCCAGGGTGTTTCACAAAGCAAAGCTGCGCTACTCGTTTGACGTCATCAAGAAGGACTTTAAGTGGCTGGTGGATGATGTTTGGTGGCATCTGCAGGATGAAGACATCGACGTGCGGTCCGACAGATTCCAGGAGCTGCACAAAAGCATCTTCAATGATCTGCTGAAGCGTTGGGGCAGCCTGTCCCAGATCCTAGGTCTTCTGGACCAGAAGGTGCCTCAAATGTCGTCCTGCATCGCGTCCTCCATCAGATACCAGACGAAAAAGAAGAGATCTGCCTCGTACAGATTCTTCAGCTCTGTGGGCAAAGCTTTGTCCAGACCTTTCAGAAGGAATCTCTAACCACTGGAAGGAAAAATCGAGTGAAACTTTTCTTCTTTCGAGATGAATACAGTTATAAGGGGGGAGTTTCAGGAGTTTTGTTAAAATAATAATAATAGTAAGTAGTGGGAACGCTAACAATGATAAGAATAATCATTTTTTATAATATTAAAAAAAAGCCCCTAATCATCCAAGCTAAACTTAAGATAAAAAAAGCAAACTAAACTCAAACTAACCCTAATATTAAAACTAAACTAAACTAAACTAAACTAAACTAAAATAAAATTAAACATAAAAAAAAAATCAACACTTCAACCAATCCCTCCCTGGCTTGTTGGTCTAGTGGTATGATTCTTACATCAATTGTGAGAGGCCCAGGTTCAAATCCTGGACGAGCCATTTCAGTGTTTTGGGGGAAGTGGTGATTCTGCTGGCAAAGCTAATAATAATCATAATAATAATAATAATTCCTTGCATTCCGAGAGGTTCCTTGCACCGTTGGTGCTCGGACCGATAATAATATAATATAGTAATAATAATATTAACAGTAATTATCTTTCTAAAACTGCTGTTAGGGTTGTTGGGTTTTTTTTTTTTAGTTTTTTTCTGAAATTTCTCATCAACAGCATTAACAATGATAATAATAAACCTATGGATTTCAAGAGGTTTCTTACACTGTTGCCATTTGGATCCAAATAAAAAGACAATAATACTATTAATGAACTTACAATAATTAAACTTAAGCAGCAACAAAAATTGTGAGGTCCATGTTCAAATGTTGCACTGAGATAGTAAACTATTCGGATAGTTGTTTTTTTTTTAATAGACTCTTTAATCTCTAAATGTGAGTCTAAATAATGAGTTTTGTGGTAAACAGTGTCCTGGCTGCAGGCCGTTAACGGGGCTGAGCCAGATTAAAGCGGGTGGGTTTATTTGGAGAGGCTCTGGAACTGCAGGTTGGTGGAGGACAGCAGAGTGGGGAGCACAGACACATTATCCTCTCAGGCTTTACTTAAGCTATCTGCTGCATCTTTTCATATTTCTGATCCCGCAGCACTAAAATGACCTTGACCCAGGAGCCTATTCTGTCTTTTTTACTGGAACACGGAGGCAAAGTGAGGACCTCTGAGCTGCTGAACAACTTCAGGAGTCACATCAGCTGCAGAGATCCCGCGGAAAAGCAGCACAATAGGGACCTTTTTAAGAAGTTGCTGAACAGCGTCGCTGTGGTCAAACAGATAGACGAGGTGAAGTTCGTGGTTGTGAAGAGAATGTACCAGGACTTCGTAAAAGATTTGACGCACGATCACATTCCCAAGTGCATCAGCTAAAAACTATCAGCTTGGGAAGCAAAGTTTCTTCAAGATCCGTGCCGGCTCTGAATTTGGCAGCTTGCAAGAAGGATGCGGCGAACATGCGGACACACGCGGAGAGACACGCCAAACATGTTTTTCTCAACTGTAGTTGTAATAACAATACTGCCTGAAGCATGTCCACTTCCACTGAGGTTGGTGGCCTTTTCAGCTTGTTAGTAGGACATGTTTCTGGCTGGCCTAGTCACAAGTAAATATTTCATGTTAAGATGACAGGGAAACTGGTTGCATGCTTCACTATTGTTATGGATTTTGTCACTAATGGTGTCTGTGCCGACTGTAATCTGGAAATTATTGATCAACTGTCTTGAAAACTTGCTTTCATTGTCCATTTATATTTGATATTTATTTACAGATTTTCTCATCTGATCTCGAACTCATTTGGACCTTGCATTGGTTCCGTAAGTACATACATAATAGTGATAAGTCAACTGAATGTCTGTTTAAAATGAAATTGAAATAAATCAGTAAAGCATAAATATTGTGTGCAAGGACAACAGGTGTCACGGAAATGGTCGTAAAATTTTTCATCAATAATTAGCAACTATACAGCTAAAATAGGTATTTCATGAATTTGAAAATTCCATCAATAAATTGCTTATATTGAAATTGAAATGAATAGTTTTATGCTCACATTAATAAATTCATAAACAAATAACACAAATTAGAATTACAATTTATTAATAGAGCTTGTTACATCCCATGGGTGGTAATTAGGCCTTTAAGCATCGTTTTATCAGTCTAAGGCCTATAGTGCTATGGGAATTGTAAGTGAAGGGGCGAAAGGGAAGGCTATGTGACTCAGCAAAACAAATTGCTAGCTTCAGAAAATGCATATTCCTATTGGAATTCTATTTTCAATTTGAGCTATTTATTGATGGGTTCATTAATTAATTAATTTGTGCATTATTCTCAGGGTCGGCAAGGTTACATTGGAAATGTAATCCAATTACCATAATATTAAAGTAATGTAACTTGATTACTTTCAATTATGTTTTTATTATTCAAAACCAGATATTCTACCAAAGACAAAAAAAAGAATAAAAATCTATAAGATGGAGATACTTTTGTGTACCAAAGGCAAATTCCAATGCCTGTAGAATGTTCAGAAAAATGAAATATGAAATATGAAACTAGAGAGACTCAAATTATTAAATGTACCTGTAAGCTCATCTTATTTTTTCTGTAACTGTAATGTATTAGTTACTTATTTGTATCCTGATTACATAATCCTGTTACAGGTAATCCAATTACTCCCAAACTCTGTTTATCAAATGCATGTTTTAATTGCACAATTACTGATTAACTGGTGAATTGGTTTATGACTATTTTCATGACACCTGAGGTATTGCTTTATTTCACGAGGGTTCCCCATGGTCAGCAGCATACAATCATACATGGACCCCAAGTTGTCGTGGGTAGTTTTTAAAAATACCTCTCTTTACGACAGTTACTTTGCATCAGTATGTGTTGATAGCCATACTCCTAACTCTCCTGAGAAAGCCACTAAGTTTTAATATTGATTTCAAAGTTCATGGACCTGTGATGACTGTAAAAACAGTGATGTTTGATTATTATTTTCTTGTCCACTTTTCTTTTTGTCTCTCCAGTTAATGTGGCTGTGTAAAGACTGTGGTGCTGAGGCGTCTAAAAGATCAGAAATTCTTAAACATTGCAGATTAAGTCGTCATCATTTGGGGCGTGGCCATTGTATTAATTGCGTGTATCCAAACTGTCCATGCATTTTTAAGACTTGGAATTCACTTTTGACACACTTATCCAGGAATCATTGTAATGCTTTAAAGTGCTCTGACAAATTTACTTTGTCCTGTCAGTTATGTGGTTTTAGTGAACTTGGAACAGAGCGTGATTGTTTTGCACATATAACCCAGCATTTGAAAAACTATGAGACAGTTACTTGTATGTTCAAAGGCTGTTATTACAAATCCAACATTTACAGTACATTCAAGTCACACAGAAGTCGTAAGCACAGCTTACAGTCGGTGGCAGATTTTAAAGACGAAGTAGTCAAAGAAAGTGTTGCAGCTGAAACAGCAGAGCCTGATGTTCAAGACAATGAGGAATTCAGCGATAGCAGTCAGTCTGATGATATAAGTACAACACAGGATCAGAAAGATATAGTAGAACAAAAACTTGCAGCTGTGTTATTAAAACTTGGAAATATTTTTCATGTGCCCAGTGCTGCATTTGATGAATTGCTGGAAGAACTGCAGTATTTGTTGAGCACAGCGTGTTTTCATAGTACAACAAATTTAATACAAGACACACTGAATAGTTATAGTCTGGAACCACTAGCTCATGAGTGGTTGGTGCAATGTGCAGCTGGACTCTGGGGACATGTATAAGGCCTGCTGCTGAGGGACACAAGCTTGGCCCAGAAGAAAGACTTCATGTCAGGCTTCACTGCTCTGCACTGGACTGCCAAGGATGGAAACAGCCAGATGATGCATGAGATCCTGGACTTCTGCAAGAAAAGAGGCACATGTGTGAACATCAACAGCAAAGCACATGGAGGATAGGTGATTCCCCTAATGATGCACAACTTCACCCTAATCATGTATTTAGAAGTTCCATCTAATGACGTGTGGATTTAAAATCATAGTTTCAGCAATAAATGTAAAATCTGTTGGGTTGCAGATGTGAAGTGTGTCCAAATCATTAGTCAACTGACACTAAAGAAGAGATTTAAAAAAAGCACCTGAACTCAACATCAGAACACTTTTGGCAGAGGTGTTTTTTTTCATTTTTATTTTTTTTAGCAGAAAAGTTGGATTGGATCGTACTAAACTTGTTATGTTATGCACAAACTTATTTCAGCGCAAAAAAAAACAAAGCATGTTTTATCTTTCTTTGTTTTCCTAACAATTTGCTGTTATTTTACAGATCCTAACCACAACTTTGTTTTGAAAAATCAAAGTGAATATCCAGTAAAATGTCAAATAAAGTAACAAGACAACAACAACAACAAAAACCCAATACATAACAAACAACAACAAAAAACAATACATAACAAACACACAAAAAGTCCACATCAAAAATCAATATTTTTATAAATGGTAAATTCTTTAACATCAGTTCATTGTAAAATTACATCATTTCTTATTGTATTTAAATCAGGAAAAAGTATCATTTTAGAGATATTAAGTACTAATTCGCATGTTGACTTTAAAAAAATAAAATAAAAACACAAATGGAAAAGAAAACATACCCTAACCCTAATTCTGCTGTGTTTGATAAATTATCATTATTATTATCAGTTTATTTAAACAGGGACCATGTACAATATTAAAAATAAATGTTTCCATTTCATGTATTGCACCAGAGTTAGCTTTAAGCTAATTTCCATCTGCAAATTATAGATTATGTAGTAAAATCTAGATAAAGTATAAAATAAAAACAGGCCAAAACTCTACATACAGTGGGTACGGAAAGTATTCAGACCCCTTTAAATTTTTCACTCTTTGTTTCATTGCAGCCATTTGCTAAAATCAAAAAGGTTCATTTTATTTCTCATTAATGTACACTCAGCACCCTATCTTGACAGAAAAAACAGAAATGTAGAAATTTTTGCAAAATTATTAAAAAAGAAAAACTGAAACATCACACGATCATAAGTATTCAGACCCTTTGCTCAGTATTGAGTAGAAGCACCCTTTTGAGCTAGTACAGCCATGAGTCTTCTTGGGAATGATGCAACAAGTTTTTCACACCTGGATTTGGGGATCCTCTGCCATTCTTCCTTGCAGATCCTCTCCAGTTCTGTCAGGTTGGATGGTCAACGTTGGTGGACAGCCATTTTCAGATCTCTCCAGAGATGCTCAATTGGGTTTAGGCTCTGGCTGGGCCAGTCAAGAATGGTCACAGAGTTGTTCCGAAGCCACTCCTTTGTTATTTTAGCTGTGTGCTTAGGGTCATTGTCTTGTTGGAAGGTGAACCTTCGGCCCAGTCTGAGGTCCAGAGCACTCTGGAAGAGGTTCTCTTCCAGGATATCTCTGTACTTGACCACATTCATCTTTCCTTCAATTGCAACCAGTCGTCCTGTCCCTGCAGCTGAAAAACACCCCCATAGCATGATGCTGCCACCACCATGTTTCACTGTTGGGATGGTATTGGGCAGGTGATGAGCAGTGCCTGGTTTTCTCCACACATACCGCTTAGAATTAATGCCAAAAAGTTCAATCTTGGTCTCATCAGACCAGAGAATCTCATTTCTCATAGTCTGGGAGTCCTTCATGTGTTTTTTGGCAAACTCTATGCGGTCTTTCATATGTCTTGCACTGAGGAGAGGCTTCCGTCGGGCCACTCTGCCATAAAGGCTCGACTGGTGGAGGGCTGCAGTGATAGTTGACTTTGTGGAACTTTCTCCCATCTCCCTGCTGCATCTCTGGAGCTCAGCCACGGTGATCTTTGGGTTCTTCTTTACCTCTCTCACCAAGGCTCTTCTCCCACGATTGCTCAGTTTGGCTGGACAGCCAGGTCTAGGAAGAGTTCTGGTCGTCCCAAACTTCTTCCATTTAAGGATTATGGAGGCCACTGTGCTCTTAGGAACCTTGACTGCTGCAGAAATTCTTTTGTAACCTTGGCCAGATCTGTGCCTTGCCACAATTCTGTCTCTGAGCTCCTTGAGCAGTTCCTTCGACCTCATGATTCTCATTTGCTCTGACATGCACTGTGAGCTGTAAGGTCTTATATAGACAGGTGTGTGCCTTTCCTAATCAAGTCCAATCAGTTTAATTAAACACAGCTGGACTCCAATGAAGAAGTAGAACCATCTCAAGGAGGATCAGAAGAAATGGACCACAGGTGAGTTAAATATGAGTGTCACAGTAAAGGCTCTGAATACTTATGACCATGTGATATTTCAGTTTTTCTTTTTTAATAAATTTGCAAAAATTTCTACATTTCTGTTTTTTTCTGTCAAGATAGGGTGCTGAGTGTACATTAATGAGAAATAAAATGAACTTTTTTGATTTTAGCAAATGGCTGCAATGAAACAAAGAGTGAAAAATTTAAAGGGGTCTGAATAATTTCCGTACCCACTGTAGTATCCACATCAAGGCCAGGTTCTGTAAAGCGTCTCGAGACAATTTGACTGTAATTGGCACTGTATAAATAAATCTGAATTGAAAATTGAATTGAATATGGGTTTTTTTTTTCTTTTGTTTTTCTTTTTTTTTGTTTTTTTTTGTTTTTTTTTTACAGTTTTTGACCATTATACCATATTTTTAATGTGATTTCCTGGCATCCTTTCTGAACAGTATTTTTTTTAAACGTTGTAGGTAATCTTTAATTCAATGTCCAAAACACACCCTCTGAGTCACTAAAATAAGAAACAAAACAAGGAAGAAGACGAGAAACCAGCTGACACACAGTAAGTCAATGAGTAAATCCTCCTCCACATAACTCACCTCTGTGTGGAAACAGAAAAGTTTAATTCCTGGCCATTCACAGATTACACCTCAACATTAGTGACTGGAAATGAAGCAGTGAAACCAGTTTCACATATTTGACTGAGATAAATGTGTGTCATGGACAGCAATCCTTCTGCACAGTGTCATACCTCTGAAGCACCACTAGATGGCGATGATGTGCAGCCTTAAAGTGTATATTTCCCTGAGATCCATGCAGAATGTTCTCCCTTTGTTGTGGAATTTTTCTTCAGACAGTAAATTAACACTAAATATTTGGACACTGTTCATACATATGCATTTTTTGCATCCAACCTCCTGCTAAGGAGATGCTGTTTTTATTTGGAGGGGGAAGGGGAGTGCTTCATTCAAGAGGTTTATTAATCTTCAGTGACCTTATTTTCTCACCAGATGATCTCACTGCTAACCAAGATAATCTGTAGTCTCTGAGACATCAGGCTTACGATACACTTCTGCGTGCTTCTTCACAACCCAAAATCATATCTGCAATTCCATGAGCTCTGATTCCAATTCTGATAACAAGGCAAGGATGGTGAAAAGTGATACTATTATTTTAACCAGTTTGAAGTGTTATTAAAATGTCTCTAAATGCATCAGCATTGATTGATTTGTAAGACATTATGTGTTCAATTTTTCTGTCTGCTGTTAATTACTTAATCACATTTCAGCATATTAAAACAAGAGGTAGTGTTTAATGGTTAGTAAGAACAATGGTGTGTGAATGTTAATCAACACTGTGACCACTGAGCACATGCATACAACAGCAACGAAGCAAAGAGCTCATCCACTAATAAGCGAACGAGATTTATTTTATTTTATTTTTTGCATGACAAAGAACGAATTACATCTGTCAAAAGAAAGAGTTTGGATGGAGACATTATTCATAGTTTTGTCCTGTATTTTGTCAAATCATTTTTATTTGCTTATTTATCCCAGTGCAAATATGTAAAATAAGTTTTGATTTAAAATGTTTATTCATAATGTTAACACATGTTGAGTCCATGTTTGCAGTTTTAATATTAAGACATGTTGAATCCACATCTGTAGCTTATATTTATTCAGCTCTCATGTGCTTTAATGTTTCTTTGCTGACTGCTGATGAAAACAAACACAGAGCGCATGGCAGCAGTGACGTCATGTGTTGTGTTCACGTCATAGCGTGGCCTTTGGAACGTCAGTTCTGACGTCACAAGAGGTCAAACGTTTTATAAGAGGAACTACAGCAGAATTCAAACTCACTGAAGAGTCCACCTTTGATCTAAGCAGAACCTTCAACACAGAAGATGGCCCTAAAGGCAAAATCCCAGGAACGGCATCGTGAGATGATCCCAGCAGAAACCCTGCGTCCACTGATCAGCTGCATCCTTGGACAAATTTCCTCAGAGGAACGGGAGATGCTGATGGTAGGAGAACCTGACCCCATGACCAGACATCTGCTGGCAATGCTGATGGCAGAAATTCTTTGTTTTTGCATCTGGAACATCTGGAGTTACGCGGAAGATCTGGAAAGACAGATCACAGAGGAGGAAGTGTCAGACGCAATAGCCAGCGCTCTTCCTCAGAGCTTTAAAGAAGCGCTTAACCTGCAGGACGGTGTCAGCAGCGAGAGCGCTGAGAAACTGAACAAAATGATGGCGGAGGAAGTCATAGAAAGTATTAAATTCTTATCCTCCTGCGATGATTTCCTGACAGCTATGTCGAGAATACCGTCTCCGATACTGCTGAACGCCATGGCGGATGCGGCCGTTGAAATGATTAGCTCCACGAAATCACCGAGTTCAAGGGGCAGCACAGATGTGGAGGGTCCTCTGTCACCGGACACCGTCGAAGACACAACATCGATTCCCAAAAAGCCGTACGTGGCTCCTCTGTCACCGAAGACGGTCGTAGACACACCACCGATTCCCAAAAAGGCGTACGTGGATATGATGGTGTACAGGAGCGTCGCCAGGGTGTTTCACAAAGCAAAGCTGCGCTGCTCGTTTGACGTCATCAAGAAGGACTTTAAGTGGCTGGTGGATGATGTTTGGTGGCATCTGCAGGATGAAGACATCGACGTGTGGTCCGACAGATTCCAGGAGCTGCACAAAAGCATCTTCAATGATCTGCTGAAGCGTTGGGGCAGCCTGTCCCAGATCCTAGGTCTTCTGGACCAGAAGGTGCCTCAAATGTCGTCCTGCATCGCGTCCTCCATCAGATACCAGATGAAAAAGAAGAGATCTGCCTTGTACAGATTCTTCAGCTCTGTGGGCAAAGCTTTGTCCAGACCTTTCAGAAGGAATCTCTAACCACTGGAAGGTAAAAATTGTTTTCATCTTGAATGAAACTTTTCTTCTTTCGAGATGAATACAGTTATAAGGGGGGAGTTTCAGGAGTTTTGTTAAAATAATAATAATGGTAATTAGTGGGAACGCTAACAACGAGAAGAATAATATTTTTTTATAATATTAAAAATGCCCCTAATCATCTAAGCTAAACTTATGATAAAAAAAAGCAAACTAAACTCAAACTAACTGTAATACTAAACAAAAACTAAACAAACCTAAACTAAAACTAAACTAAAACTAAAACTAATACTAAAACTAAAACTAAACTAAACTAAACTAAACTAAACTAAACTAAACTAAACTAAACTAAAATTAACCAGAAAAAAAAAAAAAATCAACACTTCAACCAATCCCTCCCTGGCTTGTTGGTCTAGTGGTATGATTCTTACATCAATTGTGAGAGGCCCAGGTTCAAATCCTGGACGAGCCATTTCAG
Organism: Amphiprion ocellaris; assembly: GCF_022539595.1. NCBI lineage: Eukaryota > Metazoa > Chordata > Actinopteri > Pomacentridae > Amphiprion > Amphiprion ocellaris. The sequence continues at coordinate 18,199,543 of NC_072778.1, forward strand.
TGTTTTGGGGGAAGTGGTGATTCTGCTGGCAAAGCTAATAATAATCATAATAATAATAATAATTCCTTGCATTCCGAGAGGTTCCTTGCACCGTTGGTGCTCGGACCGATAATAATATAATATAGTAATAATAATATTAACAGTAATTATCTTTCTAAAACTGCTGCTAGTGTTGTTGTTTTTTTGTTTGCTTTTTCTTAAATTTCTCATCAACAGCATTAACAATAATAATAATAAACCTATGGATTTCAAGAGGTTTCTTACACTGTTGCCATTTGGATCCAAATAAAAAGACAATAATGCTATTAATGAACTTACAATAATTAAACTTAAGCAGCAATAAAAATTGTGAGGGTTAGGGTTAGGGTCAACTGATTACATAATCCTGTTACAGGTAATCCAATTACTCCCAAACTCTGTTCATCAAATGCATGTTTTAATTGCACAATTACTGATTAACTGGTGAATTGGTTTATGACTATTTTCATGACACCTGAGGTATTGCTTTATTTCACGAGGGTTCCCCATGGTCAGCAGCATACAATCATACATGGACCCCAAGTTGTCGTGGGTAGTTTTTAAAAATACCTCTCTTTACGACAGTTACTTTGCATCAGTATGTGTTGATAGCCATACTCCTAACTCTCCTGAGAAAGCCACTAAGTTTTAATATTGATTTCAAAGTTCATGGACCTGTGATGACTGTAAAAACAGTGATGTTTGATTATTATTTTCTTGTCCACTTTTCTTTTTGTCTCTCCAGTTAATGTGGCTGTGTAAAGACTGTGGTGCTGAGGCGTCTAAAAGATCAGAAATTCTTAAACATTGCAGATTAAGTCGTCATCATTTGGGGCGTGGCCATTGTATTAATTGCGTGTATCCAAACTGTCCATGCATTTTTAAGACTTGGAATTCACTTTTGACACACTTATCCAGGAATCATTGTAATGCTTTAAAGTGCTCTGACAAATTTACTTTGTCCTGTCAGTTATGTGGTTTTAGTGAACTTGGAACAGAGCGTGATTGTTTTGCACATATAACCCAGCATTTGAAAAACTATGAGACAGTTACTTGTATGTTCAAAGGCTGTTATTACAAATCCAACATTTACAGTACATTCAAGTCACACAGAAGTCGTAAGCACAGCTTACAGTTGGTGGCAGATTTTAAAGACGAAGTAGTCAAAGAAAGTGTTGCAGCTGAAACAGCAGAGCCTGATGTTCAAGACAATGAGGAATTCAGCAATAGCAGTCAGTCTGATGATATAAGTACAACACAGGATCAGAAAGATATAGTAGAACAAAAACTTGCAGCTGTGTTAAGAAAAGAGGCACATGTGTGAACATCAACAGCAAAGCACATGGAGGATACACTCCATTGCATATCGCAGCCATCCACGGCCAAACTGAGGTGATGCTTCTGCTGGTGCAAAGTTATGGAGCCAGTGTGAACAAGAGGGATAATGATGGCAAGAAGGCCTTCCACTATACTCGCGTTCTCAAAAGAGGACTTCTTCCACCTGCAACAGAAAACAACAGCAGAGATTCAGACTTGTGCATTCAGTGTTTCAGAAATCTAATCGAAACCGGATTATTTAAGCAAAACACAGCTGAAACAGGTACATCTCACTTCAGCTCCCTCAAATTTCAAAAGCAGAGAATTATTCAGGTCAGTCATAATTTCCTCACCCTGTCAGAATTACCCAAAGTGGGGAAATATATGAGGAAAAAACGAAAAAGGATGTTAAAAACCAGTGTTTCCCAGAAGGCTGTATGTCTGCTGATTTGCAGGGGAAGTCCGATAGTAAACTGGGGCAGTGGGTGGGTTGAAACTGTCAACCACAGCGTTCTTGCTGTCAGTATATATATTGAAGGAAACCCCAGTGATAGCTGAACTCCGGAGGCTGGTCTTACACTAAACAAATAGAGAGGAAGTCAGTCAACAAAGCCTGTTTGCTAGCATCTCTCTCCAGCCAACCTGCTCAGCTGTTACAAGATGAATTTACTGCAGTCCTCAACTGGAGCTCTGTTTCTGTTGCTGTCCTGGTCTGTTGGCCTCGTCATCGGAGAGGTCGGCACGGACTTCTCCCACTGCCTTGATTTCTTCTACAATAAAACTCCACCAACGTGTGTCAACGCACCAAGATACCAGCCGATATGCCAGCACTACAAAAACCAGTACCACTTTGCCAGCCTGTACGACCGTCAGCATCGTGCGCCTTTGTTCTCTGCGTATATACTAAGTCCTGCAGAGGGTAAACGGCCAAGTTCCATTTGGATGTATGAACCACAGGTGAGTAAGAAAAGAGGCTGAGGTGTTACAGACTGATAGCGTTGTGTTGATTGGTGTGTATCCAGATATGCTGACATGATATGGTGCTTCATATTAATTGCTGGGGAAAAATATTGTTCCCATGAGGGCAAAGTAAAGCAAGTTATAGATTTTCTGCAACAGAATATCAGTTCATGTGTGTATTTTTTATCAAGTTGTTATTGTTAAAGTGTAGAGTTTTGTGTGACTAAATAATTTTCACAGAAACAAACATTTTGCATTTCCAAGTAACTAAGTGGGCATTTTAAGACAGGAAACACTAGAATTTCTGCATAATTTAAATGTGATTGTGGTCAGTGTGTTACTGGTGCAAATATCATGCTCTTGCCAGTAATTTAACAGAAGCGCCGTCTTCTAAGCTGTACATGCAAAAATGCAGTCAAGCATGTTGTCTTTTCTGTGGTGAGGCTATAAAGAAAGGGAATTAACTGCACTGACACACACGTAAGACCATTTGACTCAAACTGAATAAAGCATCAATGAACAGAAGAGAATTGTGCTTCCTTTTCTGTCTTTCAGTTGGCATCTTCCCGTGCGAGCCCAGAAATGAAGCGTTTTAACATCTCTGTTGATCAGAATGTGATAGAAAGTCAGGCGGTGCTTCAGGATTACAGGAACTCCAACTACACCAAAGGGCATCTCAACCCTAGCATGCACCAGAAGACCGAAGAGGACCGAGAGGCCACATTTACCCTGACAAACATCGTCCCTCAGCGGGCAGGCTCCAACTCTGGCCCCTGGAACCGGCTGGAGGAAGAGGTGCTGAGAAGATTCAAGGCCTACTGCGATGGGCCGATGTACGTGATCACTGGTGCCATGCCGTACGAGTCAGGAGCTCGCTGGATTAATAACAGGGTGTCTGTTCCTGAGTACATGTGGTCTGCTTACTGCTGCCCGTCACACAAAGCAGACCTTCCTGAATCTGTGCAGCAGTTTTTCCCAGCATATGCTGCAGTGGGAAGAAATGACCAGAACAGCGGAGAGGAGATTGTGCCAGTTAACATGAAGGCTAAGGCGAATATACGAGGCTATGATGTGAGGCGGATGCCTTTGGAGACCCTGGAGGGGATCCTGCAGCACAGACTGGCCATGCCCATCAGTCTGTTTGATGGAAAGTGTCAGAAATAAAGGGCTCCTTGTTCAACTCCAGCAAGAAGCCAAGCAGATTTGACTCGACTTCCTCATAAATTCACTATTACATCAATTATAGAATGCGTTTGATTAGCTGGGACATGATGATTGCCTCATGATGATTTGAACTTATTTGATTTTGTCAAAGGGGCTGCACAGTGGCGTAGTGGTTAGCACTTTCGCCTTGCAGCAAGAAGGTCCCTGGTTCGCGTCCCGGCTTTCCCGGGATCTTTCTGCATGGAGTTTGCATGTTCTCCCTGTGCATGCGTGGGTTTTCTCCGGGTACTCCGGCTTCCTCCCACAGTCCAAAAATATGCTGAGGTTAATTGATCATTCTAAATTGCCCGTAGGTGTGAATGTGAGAGTGATTGTTTGTCTTTGTATGTAGCCCTGTGACAGACTGGTGACCTGTCCAGGGTGTCCCCTGCCTTCACCTGAGTCAGCTGAGATAGACTCCAGCCCCCCCCGCGACCCTAGTGAGGATTAAGCAGTGTATAGATAATGGATGGATGGATGGATGATTTTGTCAAATTGATATTTTCCTCTTGTAAATGTCATATTTGAATACCTTTATTAATTCCACGGCTTACCAATAAAACAAGACTGAAATGCGTAAAAAGAAAAGTCTCCTACTGAATTTAATTGTTTTTTTAATATCACTGATAGGACCAAACACACTAAAATTAAGTATTGATACCACAGAAATGTATAATTTGTTGCAGCATCCCTGAAAGTACTGGGTTTGGACTGAATGAGCAAAACAGAAGACTTCCAAATAAACAGCACAGCAGCACCTCACAAATACATTGTTGTACTTATCCTGAAGAAGACCTTAGTGAGGCTACCTTGTAAAACACATACTTGTCCAAATAAAGGTTTAAAGACATTTCCTTTTCGAGATCAGGTGCAGTATGCAGCCAGCCTGCTGCAGGACATTTCAAAACTATTTCTGGATAAGAGAGAATAAAATGTTTGCATTAATGCAGTGTGAACATACATGGTGTTTGTAAAATTCTGTGCAAAACTGAAGGAAAATAATGAAACGTAGATCAGAAAACCTTCACTTAAATGGAGATTTTAACAAAGAACTACTTCTCCTGATCTTATTGGTACATTCAAACAAGAGCAAACTATCCAAAATTGTAAAAAGCACATTTTTTAAAGTCATTTTGAAGAAAGTTATTCAACCTCATCTGAAATTTGCTATAGCGAAGTGTTTTGTTGGCATTCCGGCATATGGTGGGCTTACCAACACAGAGCGTGAGTCTGTGAAGGTAAGCCAACCCAGAACATCTGCAGAGTTCAACATTTATTCACATCTGTAAATACATCAGTGACAAGTGGTTAGTTTGCATATAGGTGTTAATCCATGACAAAAAGAAAACAAGGGGTGACTAAAAGGTGCTGGAGTCGAGGAGGGACACTAGGAGGTGTTTCCAGATGTGCAGCTTTTTTCACCAGGTGGAAATACACAAAATACTCAAGTACTCTCTTTGGAAGTGTTATTTGAAACTCTGAAAAATGTGTTAATGTAGTGTTATTACAATTCAGCAAATACTGTACAGTATTTGTATCTGTGGCACAAGTCTGAGAGAAGATTTCTCTGTTTTTTTTTCAAAACAACCCTGAAATACAATTAAAATGAAACAGCAATTGAAAATAAAATGATTATTTTTGACAAACTGAAGCAAAATGACTGAAACTGAGGATTTTCCTACAAACAAATTGAGCAAAAACAACATAAAGAGGCCACAGGCTTGGAAGCACTATGTTGCGCTTTTATGTTCCCATTATGCTTTCTGGTTCCCACAAGTAGAGAGAGGAAGACAGAAGGAAGATCAAATCACACAGCAACCAATGAGAGACAGGAAGAGAAACAAAGACAGCTAAGAGGAGTGTGATTGTGTAATTATATAAACTATCAAATAATTGCCAATAAACATCTGAAGGTGCATTAAACAGCTGCTGGTAATAGTTTAGGACACTTCTAATCAAAATGAGTGCTTGCATCATTAAGCTTTATACGCATCTCACTGCAGTTAGCACACAGCTCTGCACGTTTTTTTAAACCTCTAAGGCTCCCAGGATGTTTCATATGTCTAGACAAAGTGTGATAAAAGAGGAGACAAACTCTGCAGGGAAATGTTGCAAGAGGCCTCCGGTTCTTCCAGCCATAAAAAAAAACAAAACCTGGACCTAGACTGGGCACGCATAAGACAGCTACTAGCAGCCGGCAGGCAGAAACTGCTCAGTCAGTTCCTGTGGTGTTTGCAACATCTTCTTTGTGCTTGTGGCCTCAATATTATCAGTGTTGTGTGTCAGCAAACTGTCATGGTGTGACTGAAGGAAATCCAGTATTATACCTGGAATATATTTGAGATACAGGTATGCTACTTGGACATAAACAGATTTTCAGGTCAGTCTTGATGCTCAGTAAGATGCATTTCATGGTTTTCTGCTGAAGGTCATACAAAAGAGTCCTCACTTTAATTGAAAACGTTTATCACCAAAATGTTATTTTCAGGGAAAAACTGTTTTTTGTTGTTTTTTTTTGTTTTTTTTTACCAAAAGGAAACATTGGTAACAAAGAAACACATTTTATTTCGCACAATCAATACATACCTGGTCTATAATGTGTACACAAAATAGGATACCTCTAAATAAAAATTTAAAAATATTAATTGCCTGACACCGTTCTTATTTTAATACCAGCCAAACAGCAGGATGTCTCAAAATAATCCTGTATAGAAGAAAATAGATACTGTAAAAAAGTCTTTAGTTTATATTCATGCAATTTTAGAATGCTGTTTATCCATTTGTTTTATACTGAACAATGATGACATGTTTCTTAAACTTTGCAAGAACATAGGGAAATAATGAATCAACTGGGATGAAACCTCGACCAGCACAAATTCACATTTATGGAGATTTTAACAGATCAGTAGTTCTCTTCAAGCAGATGCAAATTCTTTAAAAAGCAGAAATACACAAACTACTCAGATATTGCATACATACAGCGTGTCTATTTAGAGTTGTCACCACTCATTTAGGAACAAACCTTTTTTCTAAATTGCTTTCTCATTATTTGCATTTGATGTGTTCCTATTACAGTACTTTCCCAAACTACATGAATAACTGAACCACTAGAAAGGAAATATGAATACTGAGCTTGCTAACTCTGAATATAACAGGGAGGCAGGTCTGGGTTTATGTCAATGTATTATATAATCAGAAAAACCAGGAATAAACCTTTCAAGATGACTTCATTATTAACACAAACCTAATAGGGTATCTGCACACAAGCAAAGTGCAGCATAAGGTTTTAATTCAGTAATAAATGTTTTATCAAAACTTTGCCTCGAGGATTGGAGAAGAATATTTATGTTCGAGTATGATCTTGTAACTTATTCACTAACTCGAGAAGGCAAAGACTGAAATGGATAAAGAGCTTTCTGATGAATTGAAATGTTTATTTCTTAACAATATGACCAAAACACAAACATACAAAATACCAAACTGTCAATTATATTGTCAGAGAAAAACAAGGCCATCAGCTTTAACATGAGTTAATTGATAAAAAGATAAAAATACACAATTTATTCATTATCATAAATAAGCCATAGTTTTGTACATACATACAAATGAAGACAGCACTAGTTACAATGGCTGAATGGCTGAGTTTAATTTTATTTCTCCTCTTGTACAGAATCCCCATGTATAACCGACTTCCAGTCAACTTTGGAGATGTGCCTTCGCTATTTACTCAACAAAATCATCCACACGCACTTGTGCTTCTTTGTTTTAAAGATAATCACTGAGAAAAATACAACCAGTCACATTCATCTGCTAAGTTCTATCTCGGTCAATTAAAAACCAGCTCTTCCTTTCAAGTTCTATCAGAGATTTGAAAGAGGCAGCTTTAAAAACACTGGTGGTTCTTCAGCTGCTCCACATCACTGAAGCCTCTCCCACAGCTGGAGCACTGGAGTGTTGCTTTTTCACTGTTGTGTATGAGTTGGTGTCTCTTTAAATACTCCACGCGGCTGAAGCGTTTCCCACATGCCTCGCAACCGTATGGACGCTCACCTGTGTGGATCCTCTGGTGCCGCTCCAAGTTGCCCAGGCGACTGAAGCTGCGTCCACACTGCGGGCATCGGTGTGGCCTCTCACCTGTGTGCACCAGATGATGGCGTTCCAGAGAGCGCGAGTGTGTGAAGCGCTTCCCGCAGATCTCGCAGCAGTGCGGCCGCTCGGCAGCACAGGCGCACTCATGGTTCTTTAGAGCCCAGGAGTGGCTGAACGTGTTGCCACAGTGGGCGCAAGGAAAAAGGCTGTCCTCTCCTCCGCTGTTCTGTAGATGGGCGCCTCCTAGTGGACACGGGTGCTCTTCCAGCTCGGCCTCCGAAGTGAAGCCTCCTCCACACTGTGGGCAGAAGTGGAGCAGGTCGCCGCCGCCCTCCTCTTCTCCTCCGCTCTCCCCGACGCTCCCCGGAGCAGACGGGTGGGGTAGGTGCTCCGACTCTCCGTGCTCCATTGCATCCTCATCAGGCACTGAATCTCCCTCTCTCAGCTTCTTGGACCAGCCTAACCTCAGCTCAACTCCAGCGACCAGTCCAGCCCTCACACCGTCCTTCACCCTGCTCTGCCCTATCTGGTCCTCTCTCTGCAGAGTGGGTGGCTGAGGCTCCAGCTCCCCGTCCTGCTCCATCCCATCGAGACCAATGTACTTCGGGGCCAAGCTTATCTCGCTCCCTCGCACCACTTCTGGGCTTGGGCTGGCGGGCTGAGAAGTCGTCATAGCAGCCTGCTCACGTCCTCTCTCAGCTCTTAGTGCAGACTCCAGACCCTTCAGTTCATCCATCGTCATGCCCCCGTCCGATGGCTCTGGTGAGCCCACCTCCCAGTCCTCCTCTTCCCTCTCCCCCGGATGAAGAGTCGGGGGCCGGTCTGACAGCTCTCCTGGGTAGACAGAAGGTAGGAGGTGTGAGTGAGAGAGCTGGGGTGAGCAATCATTTCCACTTTCTTTCAAACTATTGTCTTCTGAACATTTCACTAATTTGCCCTCCCTCAATCAGTGAGTCCTGGGCTCATTACCTTCACTTTGGGCTCTGGAGCAAGTTTGGGGGTTCTGGTCGGGCGGATCCATCTTCAAAGCCTCCTTGATTAGCTGGAGAGAAGCAGGCTGATAGCCCTCTGTTTGAGAACACTGCACAGAGACGCACAGAGAGCTGTAACAACTGAGTTCAGGTGGAAAATGATATTTACTATTTCATTTGTAAATGCTTTTTTACACAATGACTTGTCAACTAAGATGAAACATTAACTAGAGTCATAGTTAATGAACCTACCAATTCAAATGTTTACAATGTGACTAAAAATAAAACTATATGGTTGATTATATCCCTTAAAAGCTATTTCCTTAGCCTTTAAAACATCTTGAGCGATAAGATTATTAACGCATTCTGCACCTTTTGAATATTCAAATACAGAAGTGAAGTGAAGAGTGGATCTGTGCCAAGCCACTTGGTTATGCGGCAGAACAGCAAAAAGCTTCTCACCTCTAGCAATAGTATTTCTCCCTAAAAGCTGCCGTACTTGAGATGTGAAGAGCCCTACTCAACGGGCTCCTCTGGAAGCTAAATATCAAATCAATAGCCTTCTCTTCATCCACTACATCTCTGCCGTGACTTGATGGCTGGAAATTACGAGCAAAACTCTCTGTGTTACCTCACTCTCTGTTTTTCTGTCTACATTCTTCCTCAGCCTATATGAAGCTGCTGAGCGGTGCAGAGATGCTGTGCCACTTTCTCCTCCTACTCCTCCTCTGAGAGAGCCCGTCTCCCTCACCTCCTCTTTGATGTTGGCCGTCTCCTCCCCCTCACCGCTGAGGCTGCCCTCCCCTTCCTCGTCCTCCACCATCCCTCCCTCATCTTCTTCATCCCGGGGGAACTGGATGAGGTACATCTCTCTGGCCTCCTTCACCCCTCTTCCTCCTGCTCCTGCTATCATGCCCACAGCTCCTCCACTTCCTCCTCCCACACCAACGCCGCCGCCGCCACCACCACCTCCTCCTTCCTCCCACACACCTCCAGGCCAGCCTTTGCCATAGGCTGCTGCTGGGCCCTTTTTTGACTTGCCTCCTGTGGTGAAGGAGGGGGTGATGAAGGAAGGGTGAGAGGAGGAGGGGAGGGGAAGGTGGAGAGGAGACAGGAAGGAGAGTGAATGAAATGTGAGGGGGAGAAAGAGGTAAGTGGGAGGAGATGATTGGAAGGACAGGGAGAGAGGGATGAAGAAGAGAAGAGACAAGGAGGAAGATGAGTGGAGGAAAGGTTGGGGGAGAGAGGAAAGGGAGCAGGGGGAGGAGTAGGATTGAGCATGGTGAACAAGTGAGGAGACAGAGGGGGCGTAGAAGGACAGGAAAAACATGTGACGGGGAGGAGAGGAGCGAGCAAGGCCGAGAAGAGAGGAAGAAGTGGAGTTGGCGGGGGTCACGAGGGGGGAGGAGGAGGAGGAGGCGGAGGAGGAGGAAGACAGAGAGGACATGTTGAAGGGGAAAAAGATGGGGGTAGGATGAAGAAGTGAGAAGAGGAGAGAGAGACGAGAAGCGGAAGTGGAGAGGGAGTATGTAATTACGGAGGGTGGCGGCAGCGGTGGTGGTGGAAAAGAAGCAGGAGAGGAGTGGGGAAGGAAGAGGAGGCGGGGAAGTGTGAGTGTGTGTGTGTAACGTGATGATGGAGGAGGAGGTGGGGGAGGGAGAAGAGGAAAGGAGGAGGAGGTGGAGATACAGGGAAGGAGGTGGGGGAGGGAGAGGAGCAAGGCAGGAAGGGAGGGAGGGAGGGAGGGAGGGAGTGAGCAGAAGCACAGAGGAGTGGGAGGGACAGAATGCAGTGGAGAGAGAAAGGAGAGGGGGAGGTGAAGGACAGAGGGAGCGATCATGAAGAGGAGGCGGAGGAGGGAGGGAGAGAGAGGAGGGAGGGAGGGAGGGAGAGATCAGCTCTTGCCAGATGGTTTCCAACAAAACAAGTGCGTCTTCACATGAGCCATGGCTGCACAGCAAGAACACTCATGTGAAAGAGCACATTTATAGCACCGACATATGTGTTGATAAGGTGCAATTTAATTGATATGGCAAAAGGTGTTGCAAGCACACACAAAAAAGCTCCAATCAAGTCATGCAAAAACACTTACGGGCTGTGTCAACTTTTCGTTTCTGCCGCCCTCCAGCTTCGTCCTCCGCCGCCGCTGTCAGTCCGGCGTTGCGGCGATTCGCAGCCCAGCCCATGCCGTACTTCCGCTCGGTTCTCAGCTTATTCTCGGTGAGCCGGAGCCGCAGTTTCAGAGCCTCGTTCTCCTTCCTGTTGAGGGACAGCTCCACCAGGTAGTCGTTCACCGTCTCCTGGAAGAGTTTGGTGATCTCACACACCGAGGCTCGGATCAGACTGTCCATCACGGCGGTCAGATGGGTCTCAAACGTGGTCACCGATTCCTCCATCATCTCGGCGGACCTGGTGGTGGTTCAATAACACATTTATGCTGTCATAAATACATTTTTGCACACTTGACTGTAAGGGATCGCTGAAGTTTCATCATGTCTCTTCGGTGCGCGTCAAACATCTACATCGCAACTGTCAGTTAACTTGATTAGTTAGCTTGATGCTATAAATCTGAACACTTGTGACAGGGATCAGTGAATCCACTCACTAACGTTGTTTTTTCGTCTGTTCAAGACTATTCCTTTACGTTTGAACTAAATTGTGACACATCAGCCTAATAAATGCCAAATACATAACCCACGCCCGGCTAGCTTGTTAGTAAACTTGTATTATTGATCTATGCAGTAATGTTAAAGTAAAGGCGAGCAGCAGCCTCCTTACCGTTGGAAAGTGCTAGCAGCTCGGCTAAATTAGCTTTGTATACGCACCGTTTGTTAGACGAAACCAGGAGGAGCAACTTATAGGCGTTAAACGACAACACACGGTGTGATTTCACGGTTCACGGAGGAGCCTGGCAGCTGTTGAGCGCAGAAACGTGGCGACAAAGGAAAGCGCCATCCAACTTCTTCCCCCTCTCTCTGTCTCTTTCTCTGCTACTGTTTTCCTTCTCGCCTCCTTCAGCGCTGCTTATGATGCTGGAGGACACTGCGCATGCGTGCTACCGTAATTACCTTAGGAGCAGCCGCACCGTAAAAAAACATATTCTCACATCATTTTCGCACATAATTTTCTTTATAATGTAAGCTCAGTAGTGATGTTGGGGATTTTTTTAAAGGAATTAATAACACGAAAAACTAAGATTTCTGTTGGTTTTGTGTTTGTGCCTGTCATCCAGGGTGGATGGAGGCGCTGTGGTGAGTTGGTCACATGGTCCCAGATCTGCAGCAGAGGAAGAGAAGCATTTCGTCTTTCCGCTTGTGAGGAGATCAGCGGCAGTTGCAGCTTGTGAAGAAGACAGTAAATAGAGCACTCATAATCAGGAATAATGCCGCTGTTCCAGGTGAACACCAACGTAGCCAAAAGTGATGTTCCAGCGGCTTTTCTGCCCGAGGCTACCGAGGAGCTGTCTAAAGCTATGGGCAAACCTGAACAGGTAGGCAGGCCAGGGCACGCTTGGTCCTGCACGATTTATGCTCACATACCCATCTCCTCGATACGCATGTGCTTTCTAGTCTCTAAAGAGATATTAAAGTATAAAGTTTGATGCAAACAGGAAACAGTGCAGACGTGTATGTCTGTAGGAACCGATAAATTTAATAACATCCTTCTTGTTTTTGGAAGTAATTTTGGGTTTTGGATTGGTTTCGTTGTTTTTTTAAATTTTGTTTACTTTTTCGTTTTGTGTGTTTTATTTTCTCTTTTGCCTTTATGATACAGCAGCAATGTCTGAAATGAATGAAATAAATAAAAATACAGAAATAAAACTAGCTGCTGAGTATCATGGGCTGAATGTTCTCTATTGATTGTTTTAGGTTTTTTTTTTAGAAAGGGTATTTGTCTCCCAAACAGTTAAACAAATAATGAATATAATGACGAAAATAATAAGAATTTAAAAAAATGTAGAGATTTTTTTTCATGACTAGGTGGCGTTACACTGAAAAGTTTGATTTCATGAGCATTGTATGTTTAATAGGTGGGTAGCTTTTATAATGCAGAAACAGACATTAGTCACTGTTCCACCGAAGATTTAGGCATCTCTCTTGTATATTCCAGTACATTGCTGTGCAGATCAACACTGACCAAACAATGACATTTGGAGGAAAGGGAGACCCCTGCGCATGCTGCACCCTCCAAAGCATTGGCAAGATCAGTGCCTCTCAGAACAAGCAGTACTGCCAACTCCTGTTTGGACTGCTCAAAAAACACCTGGGCATCTCTCCTGACAGGTATTAAATACACACTTCAACCAGCACGTTTACTGCCTGTAATTACTCCGCCAAGGAATGCGGCGGAGTTATGTGATTTTCAACATGCATTTGTCCTTTCGCCTGTTAATCTGTCTTTCCGTCTGTGCGCAACATTCCTCAAAAACGGTTTGGATGAAATATTCAGGGACGGTCAGAAATGACACAAGGACCACCTGATTAGATTTTGGCAGTGATGCAGCTTACAGTCTGGATCCAGGGATTTGTGAAAGATTTCTGTATTGCGAGATAGCAGCACAGCATCACTGTAACTATGACAGCAAGTGAATGCTATGTCAGCTGCCTGCTGACAATCACAGGATTGCGATCCTACTACAAATCCACTGCTGCAGACTAATCCGTTGGAAATCACACAAAGACTGAGCAGCCTTGGCGGAGTACTACACTCTGAGTGCTTTTCTTGTTTGTTATGTAAAAATAACATGGTGAAAGAAAGATGCAGACATCTCTCTGTTAATATCACCCCTCATTAACCTATTTCTCTTGGTGTCTATTTCAGGATTTATATCATCTTTGTAGACTTGAATGCAGCCAATGTGGGTTGGAACAACACTACGTTTGGCTGAGATGGAGGTCAAGACACTGAAATAGAAGATCATTCCAGTATGTTCCAAACGTGTGAGCATAGTAACAACTGATGAATTCCTCAATAAAAATACTGTATGAGTAGCTTCAGAAGCGCTTACCTGGACCCTATAGCACTTGGTATTGCACTCATCCTTTCCCACTTGAATGCAATAAAGCAAATCCTGTAGACAATGGATGAATTTGTGTTTTTCTTGGTTTATAGGAAGAGAAACAGAACATTTGACAGGCTCTGTGTTTACTCTTTGTTTAAACTCTGGAAAATTGGAGAATGAACAACTTTTATGATGTGGAGCCTAATTAACAACATTAAAAGGCATTTTTTTACTGCAGAGATTCTTATATGTTGCAGCAGAAAAAGCACCAGTGTTACTCATAACATCCGGCTATGCTTCTGTGCAATTCAGCAAATGGATGAGTGAGGCAGCACACACAATGCCAGCACCATGAAATGGATGCAACTAACTGTAATTCAGTCATTTATTTTCTTATTTACATGTGGGCTTTTCCTGCATTTACATGTCAAAATGTCTTTAGTAAAAAATACTATCAAGCATGGCAGATATACAAACGATGTGTAATCCTGAACTAAACAGCTGCATGAATAGCAAATGCCATAACACAAGTAAATAAATGCTGCGTCATCTTGTCCTTGATCATATCTGGATGGAAAATGTGCCCATTAATTCTTTGATATCGATGAGCACTCATAGCAAACAGGGCAATTTTGAGCAACGCCGTAGGAAATGTTCCTTAAAGGTAGTTGTGTGAAACCTTCAGTGGACTTTCAGGTAACCTTTTTCTGTGAATGATCCCAATAAAAAGTATTTGTGAAACCTGTGGACTTCAAACTTTCCCTGAATGTCCTCAAAGGTTTTCCACAAATGTGTACAATGAGCATACCCAGAACTAAGTCTCAACGTTTGAAGAATGTTTCAAGAATGCATGAATGTCCAGCGAATGTGCAGGTAACATTTTGAGAACATCCTGCGAGTATCGAGACATATTTTTTCCCATGAAAGCATTCCAAAATTGTGGCTGGGGACCTGTTACACCGAGCCTAGGGGTTGCTTAAACGTAACATGAAATACCATCCTTCACAGGTCTCAAGGAGCCACACAAAACACTTTTTCCTCTGAGAGATGAATTATTTATTTTACAAAAAAATGTGATAACAAAGGTTGTGGTTAGCAAAAACAAATCAGTGATAACATATAAATTAAATTAAGAGTGAGCTCTACGCCAAAATATAAAACAAAACCATACTATTCTTTGGGAGTCCAACTTGCCTAACAAAGTAAAAGGGGAAAAATTAGACACAAAGTCTTACCTTCCTCTGTAACTTAAGCAGTAGAGAACGGGTTAAACAAGAAGTGGCAGCTCACCCTTTCATATATCTACCACAGTACTTGTTTTTACTATAGAAAGACCACTGTGCTTGAGCTGTGTGTGCTGGTTGGGATCACAGGCTGTTTAATAAAGATACAATATTGGTCTTTATTATATTTTTACTATATATATTGTTATACCTTTATAACAATATATATTAGGGAGGGCACATCTGACCCTCCCTTACTTTCAACGACGTGATTCTCCCGCATTATGTACCGCTTTAACTCGGTAGTTCAACCAATCACGTCGTCTGTACGGCGCCCCCCTATTTGAATATTAATTACGTGCAAAGACAGGAAGCGCGCACAAAGCACAGGAAAAACTACACACATGTATGACCGCACTCGTAACATGACCATTCATTAAAGAAGTGCAGTGAATTTTGTTGTTTGCTAGAATAACACTTATTCTAATGATGAAATCACATAATAAAAAATGTGCCATTCTCTCTTCAGAGGACATGTTTTGTACATATAAAGTAACCTCGTCACATATAGTTTATTTTCTCTCCTGATTTACTCATTTTATGTTTGCCAATACTTGTTTTTTCTATTAATACGCGTATGTTTATGCCAGAGTCAGAGATTGGAGATATTTGTTCACCGGCATGAGAATTCAGTCGAAAATTCCTGGCAACGTCATCGCTAAGCGCGGCGGGAAAAGTACAGTCAAACTGTTCCCATTGGTTTCCACGTGTTTTCCCTGACTCTGGACTCTTTTAGTCAACCTCAGCTAACAGCAACATAAACGGAGCTGAAAAAAGTACAACAGACCTCACGTACAGTTACAGAAACACCGGTCGGTTTTTGTGTGTAGCCGGTCAGAGAATCGCTGTGTGGTTGCTATGGTGATCGCAATGCTGGGTGCCAAAGAATTAGTAATAATTGCTGCGTATTTCAACTATTTGTACAATTTCTACACGAATTTTATTTCATTTTGAATTGCGGTTGTTTTAAAAATACTGCACGTATACAATACATTTAATAAATATAAGCAGGATAATTTGCAGCAACGCTGCGGGTCGACAAATGATGACGTAAAGACGTCGCCATTCCCCGCCTCCTGGGAGCCGTGAGTGAAAATGGCGAATGTGTGTTTTGGGTTTCTATACGTTGGTTAACGAATAAAGCTAAATGCAGCAGGTTCAACAGTTAGATACCAGATGGGGATGGGTCGTTTACTGCTGGTGTAATACGTTTGTGGCTTCAAGGCAAAGTTTGGACCGATAAACACTTAAAGAGAAGAGCAAGGGTTCTGCTTGTGTCGAAAGGTGAGTACTTTAATTTCGTGCCATGTGTAATACTATTTTCACTTCAGTGCTTCACTTGAAATGTACATTTTCTCGTGTATCCGTGTTTAAAGTAACATGTGGGAGTACCGGTACTGACTTTATGGTCTGGTTTTCTTTCATCGATGCGTGTTTACTTATTTATCACTAAAGCTAACGTTAGTTCACGGAGGCTTAACACAGCCCAGATATCTATAGCTTTTAACCTTAGAGTAGTGTCATTTTCAAATAACTTCCCAGTAAAGTGAAAAATAAATGTGAAACATTGTTCAAGGCAGAGTAAGGTGATCCTTCTTTTCCTTTATGCGCAACCCATTTTCCACAATAATATCACAGTGACTTGCAGGTTAGCCAGACCAGTAATTCTCTGTGTTGCTTGGAATTAATCTAATTTATAATTATGTTTAGAGCAATAAATCATATACCACACCTTTGCCTTGTCATAAACATGTTGGAGAGCCACTGAGCAAGACCAGGGTTTCACCACCAGGTGGAGATAGATTGGCATATCATATAGGTTTTGAATGCTCTTTTTAATTATAAAATAATATTAAAGAGATACAGATGGTGGTGAGGATTAAAATAATCACCCACAAAGTCCCCAAAAACTATGAACGGAATCAGTACCTAATATTAATCAGACTCCATTCTGCTGTCTGATTAAAAAACAAAAACACTCAATCTCTGTCCATGTTTAGCCCATATACAGTCTATGGTTTAGCCTATGGACAACTCATCCAACAAGACACAACTCTTCTTCCACCTCCAATCTCACCTGTGCCTCATTTCCTTCATCCTTTTTCATTTTAGAAAAGCTTTTTATATCCAAAGCCTTTCAGTCTTACTTTAGTGAATTAGCTGACTACTTACCACCAGATATAAACAATAACAAGCTCTGTAACCAGTTTGCCAAGAAGAACAAAGTCGATCTACTTATTACACTTCTACACTTATTTAAGGCAGTAGTTTCTATAGTTTTTGGACATTTTATATTAAAATATACAAATAAGATATTTTGCATGCATTTCAAGAACAGATGTCTGAACATTATGGAAAGCCAGGTTCAAATTTTAGTTTTATATTGCTTGTACTGTAAAGTGAAAGGTTTTTATTGAGGGGATTTTGGATATCTCTTCATACTACTCCAGAAATTAGAAAATACTGTCAACATCCAGAAAAAAAAATGCCATGTTTTTAGAAATCAAATCATATAAAGCTTTGAATGATGTATGATTAAACTGCTTCATCAGAAGCATATAGATATAAGTAAAAGTTTGGTTTGCAGTTTTATTTTTTAATGAAAGTTTTCAGAAATATTCTCTTATAATGTTAAATGACACCTAAATTGTATTTAAACACACAAGTTAAGAGTTTTCTGCTTAAATGGATGCTAGTGTGCATTAATTTCCAAAAACATTTTGGACATTTTCTTGTGGTATGGAAGCACAATCGCCCAATACCTCAAAAATTGCCCTGTGCTTGAAAAAACAGTGGTTTTGCCTCCCATGTGTTGGTTTGAAGATGACCTAGGTGCACTCCAGTGTGCTCTTTTGCAACTGACCCTAACCTGATCATTTGTATCTGTGTTTAGGAGATAACAACCACTTCAGCATCTAACAAGACTTTCTCTTCAAGGACATCTGATAGCTGCAGTCTGCCACCTTCAAACATGTCTGACTATCTGACCCGAGCGTTCAGGGCCCAGCTGACCACAACTATGGACGCAGTCTTGAGGAAAGCTGTGTTTGAAGTAATGAAGATTTTTGAAAACACTCTATATGACCATCAAATGGAGATGGCACAGAAAGGAGAAGAGGTCGCTCAACTTAAAATAAAGTTACAGACAGCAGAGCTAAGGCTGAAAGACCTTGAACTTGGAGGTGACAAAGGAGCAGAAACAAAAAAAACCCAGACAAATCCGACGCCAAAAGACACCGACGTTGTTCATGATGCCTCAGCACAAACGTCTAATGTTCCTGAGATTGATTTTGAAGGTATAGTGTTTAAATGTGATTAATAAGTTGACTAAATATTCTGCTGTCTAACACTGAAGATATTTATGATTGGATATAGTTGCCATTTTTTGAGAGCTGCCAGTATAGGAAATGAATCACAGTTCTGGGTTAGACTTGCAAATGAATCATGTTTGTGTGTTTGTGTATTTATTTGAGCAGTACCTGATGACTGGTGTGCTCCTCTGGGCAGCGAGACCAAGCCACGTGTTGACATTTGTCCCAGCGTAAGACTGCGCCGCTTGTCCATTCCTGTGTCGCACATTCCAATCCGCAAGCAAGAGGTGTGTAACTAAAGGGCAAAATCTAAAGTTTAGCATCACTAACCCCCAGAGAAAAGCACATTTTTACATACTGAAAATATCGTAGTCAGAAGAAGCAAAAAAATACACTGTTTTGTTGTCGAGTGTTGTCAAAACTGTCATCAGCTTGAGGCAGAGTAATAACACAACGGTTCCGAAAGAGAGAGACATGAGCAGTGATGTGCATAAAGTAGGATAGTTGATAAGATGGGGAGTTGCACAGTTGCTAGTTTTACTAAATGTATTTGACCTATTCATTTAATCAATGGGTCAGATTGCTCTTTGATTGTTTTGAAATAGCATGCATAGCAAGTTAGTCTCCTCATTGGAAGTTAGCAAGAAAAAAAATCATTCCTGACATGAGACCTCTGTTTGCTGTAATTTTTAAGGGTAAGCTAATATTTTTTGATCATCGTGTCTAAGGACTTATTGAACATAATTGTATAACTTGAAACATAAAAAGAAAGACTAAAAAGGGTCTAATAATTTTTGCAAAACTTGCTCTGCCAAACGGTTAATTTGGCGCTTTATGGTACAAGTAGTGAAACTACGCAAATGTAATTAAAATGGACTATTTGCTAAAAAATAATACAACTGATGACCATTAATTGATGTTCATATGATAAATGTTGAAACAATATCATTACATATGATGAAATAACTTTATAAGTCGTCTAAAACAGGCTTGACGGACTGGTTTAATTGTCCTTTAGTAGTAAAAGTGGTGATGCTACGACAATACATTTAAATTTCTGTGAAATAAAAACATTACTGCTGATGTAATGTGATTTCATCATGAAACATTTATATCAGGATGGTATTTCACCATTTTTTTTTTCTTTCTTTTTTGTAAATAATAGAGGGTTGTGAAAACATTTTATGGTGCTTTGCCACACACCTTTCTGGCCGTTATACCAGAAAATCATCAAGACTCTAATGCTGATCTGAGTGATGATGATGACGATTGTATAGAGGATCTTGATTATCAGCCCACACAAGCAGAAGAGACTAGGAACTCTTCTTTTTACTCTATGGATGAGAAGCAAATTGCTTCATTGAGCACATCTACCAAACCACTGCCCCATAAGAAGAGGAGAAGAGGGAAAACTGTCCTCAAAACAGTTTCCTTAGCAGAGCTAGAGGACAGCCCCACCCTAGTTCACCCCTAAGCCAAAACAAAGGCAGAAGAATCTGGAAGTATGAGGATATTGACACATTACAGGTTCCTGATCCAAGCTTCGAGCCCCCTGATGCTGTAAAGACATCATTTCAGTACTTCAAAACCCACTTCACTGACAAGATGATTGAACATATTGCTCACCATATCAGTCTGTACTCTGCCCAGGAGTTGGGGGATCCAGTCATAACTAGCCCTGAAGAGAATGAAGATTTCCTTACCATACTACTTCTCATGGGTGCTTTCGCCATACCAGCCAAAGAGGACTACAGGCATCATGAGTCATGCTTCAATGGGATAGCTGATATTATGCCAAGGAAAACATCTGAGCTGTCTTACCGGTTCATCCATTTTCATGATAATCAGCAATGCAATGCCAGTCCAGACCCATTCTACAAACTCCACCTTCTTTTTGAGATGCTTTGAGAACAGTGTCTACTGATCCCATCCACTTACAAGCACAATGTGAATGATGTCATGGTGGCATATAAAGGCACAAGGGCTGGCACTGTCCCTCAGTATCTTGCCAATAAGCCAGACAAGTGGGGTTTTAAGTTGTTCTGCTGGGGCAGTTCATGTGGCATCGTCCATGACTTAATGCCCTACCAAGGGGCATCCACATTCTTCAACGTGGCACTAAGCGAGCAGGAGCAAGCTCTACCTTTAGGGGCCAAACTGGTGACAACATTATATAAAACAATAACACTGCCACAGCTTTCAATTGTCTTCTGTGACAACGACTTAACCAGTTTCAACTTGGTCCAGAGCCTGCATGCACCTCTGGGTGTCAAGTGCATCAGCACTGTCCGATCAAACCGCATCGGCAGAGCTCCCTTGATGACAAAGAACTGATGAAGAAAGGATGTGGAGCTTTTGATTACAGATCAGCTGAAGGGGTGATCGCAGTGAAATGGTTTGACGACAAATACGTCCCCCTTCTCAGCAATGCATGTGAGATCGAGTCTCTTTCAACTGTCAAACGGTGGAGCAAAGAGGCCCATGCAAAGATCACCCTTCCATGCCCATCACTCATTCCTGCCTATAATGAGCATATGGGAGGCGTTGATCTTTCTGAGATGCTGGTAAACTTGTACAAGACTCCAGCTAAGCTGAGGCGATGGTACATTCCTCTGTTTGGATACATCCTTGACCTGTGCATCTCAAATTCCTGGGCCACACTCCCTCCAAAAGGGACTGTGGCCTACTGAATGAGAAACTGATCCCTCTCAAAAGGTTTCGACTGGCAGTGGCGCACAGTTTGAAGCAAATCAACAAGCCAGCATTCAAAATTTGCCAACCATCAACCTCCTCCCCACCACACGAGCTGTCTCAGAAGAAACGTTATGTCCCAAGACCCTCACAACCACAACCAGATGTGCGGTTTGACAACTGTGGGCATTTGCCACTTCACTGTGACAAGCGGGGACGGTGCAACCTCTGTCCAAAGGATGTGTCCAGATGGAAGTGCCAGAAATGCATGGTTTTCCTGTGTTTGAATGCAAACCGGCAATGCTTTGTAACATACCACCAGAAATGAAGTGGGTCTAATGGCCAAAAGCATTTGTGCAGTTTCACCACCAGACAGCTGAGCAACTTTAATTTATTTCTGCTATCGTCAAAAGTTTTAATTTTTTTTTTAAACTTTTTTTTTGTATTTGTAAATGTATTTTGATACATTGGCTATTCAAATTTATTCAATTTTGAAAGTAGGTTTTAATTGCCAGTTTTGTGTATGAAATGCCTTTTATTTCAGTTAAATGCATGAAAATCTATGAAGATTCTTGAAAATGCACTTTTACCATGAGGCGACATCTCAACCGTTTGGTTGAGGCCAATATTTCAAAAACTGTAGGATTGTTTATAAAAAAAAATACCATTGACTGTTGTTATGAGTACCCTAAGGAAATAAAAAATATAAAGAAACTATTTTTCATTGCTTTTTTCTTGGTAGGGCTTTAAAGGGTTATACATCTCATTGACACGAGATAATTTCTGTTCTGGGTTCTAAAGTACAGTTATCCTCTTCCTCACATTTAAGTAAGAGTAAAGACATACTTTATCTCATTTTTTGTAGCTTTTCCAGAGATGTCACTGGATGCATTTGCGTTCGTTGTTCTTTGCACTGTTTATTATTGGAGATGTAACCAATAATGTCCTTTTTTAAGGTGATTGACTTTGACATCAACTCCTGTCAGAAGACCAACCATGGCAGGAAATCCAAGAGAAGTGAGTTTCCTTCATAATTAGGTGTTTCTCTCATTATATGGACATTCACAGAGTTACACATTTGTATTTGCAGTTACCAATATTCTCATTTGATGACATATTGTCCTTAATATAGATTTCAGTGTCAGCAGCTAGCTGTTAGGTGTCACCACTATTCATGGCTTAATAACACGTGAAGATGCATACAACTCCTGCCCAGAAGGGACACAAGATATGCAGAGTAGCCATCAGCCACATATTTAAATTAATCAGAGAAACACTGCATGTGAAAAGATGCATTACAAATAAAATTTACTATGCCATTTTTCACTTCTGTAAGGATTCCAAATCTGTTTTGTTTAAATGGGTGAACTGACTGCTTTTATTGAGACATCACTGAAACATGTTAAACAGTACATCTCTCTGTTTCCCCACAAATTTGTTTGTTCTTGTTTGCTAAATTTATGTAACCCGTTTCATTTTTGTGCAATGATTTCTTTCAGTTTCCACCTTAAATGAGAATCACAAACAGACTGAGGACAGAAAATTACAAAGGCATGGCAAAGGAGCTCGACGTACGCCAATAAGGAGTGATATAAAAATATTGCTCAAAGACATCCAACAGGAATATTCTGCTGTGGCAAATTTTCAAAGTCTTAGAGAAGCGAGACATCGTACAGGAAAAAAACAAGATCATACAAACAACAGCCAAAGAGAGCGAAAAAAAAGTACAGCAACTGAATCCAAATCCACAGAAGAAAAGACGGTGAAAAATGATGGGAAAAATACGTACTCCTGCAAGATCTGCAAGAAGACATTCGATACAGAATTTGGCCTAAATGTTCATGCAAATTCACACAGGAGATGCCGAGGCTGCAAAAAATCCTTCCCGTTACTCAGCGCTCTTAAATGTCATAAACCAGTCTGTAAAAAACTCAAGAGATTGCTGGAAAAAGAAGCTGCCAGCACTCCAAAAATCTCCTGTGACAAAGAAAAAACACCTGAACTGAGCAAAAAACAGAATGTCATTGAGAAAAAGTCCACACCTTCCTCTAGCAACCACAGTGAGTTACCCACCCAGGGAGATGGATCAACCAGCAGGTACAGCTGTACATACTGCAACAAGAAGTTTAATTTCCCCTACAAGCTCCAACAGCACATGCGTATTCATACTGGTGAAAAGCCGTTTTCTTGCAGCATGTGCCCAAAAGAATTCCGCCTCAAGCAGTCACTAAAATTGCATATGGAGAACCATCACAAAGGCCAAACGAATTCCATTGAAACAAACGGAGACCTTGCATGGATGGAACCCTTAGAAAAGAATGATAATAATAGAGAGGATCCAAATTCTTCTAGCCAAGGCAAAAGTCAGGAAATCAGCAACAAAGATCAAAGTCAAAGCAGTACAAACAAAAAGTCAAGATGGCAAACAATGGGCCAGCGGCATAAAAATGGTTTCGTCTGCCTAGTGTGTCAGAAGTTTATAACAAGCAAAACCATACTGATTGAACACTATCGCATCCACACAGGAGAGAAGCCCATCAAATGCGACAGGTGTTCTGCAATGTTTCGTACTAAACCACAGATGTACATGCACAGAAAGAGAAAGTGTTGTTTTGCTGTGACACCGCTCAGTGTTGAGAAGTGTTAGAGAAGATTCCCCACAGAAGCGACACTCGCTAAGCATATGTCTAAATGTCAAAGGGAGTAGTGTATCCTCAAGCGCTGCATTAATGAAACCATAGCCTCAGGAACCACAGGGAGCGAGAGAGATGGAAGCTCAAGTTGAACTGCTCTGTTGTTTTTTTTTTTTAAAAAACATATTTTGATGATTAATTATTAGATTGCTACATACATAGCTCACTGACTCTTTCAATACTGTAAAAGCAGTGATAGAAATCTGTCACTGTTGATGTTCAGAGTAAAACCAGCATTGTGTTGTCTTGAGCCCTCTCAGGAAATTCGGTTTTCTGAAAAAGGTTTTTGTCTGTTTTTGGCTGATTCAGTGTCAGTCATACTGATACAAATGTTCTGCCAATGCAATATTGCTTTAAACAGACATACTCTTTACAGTAATGATCCATATCTGTCTGTGTTGTACATACTAAAAAAGTAGCTACCTCAGTAAAGGCTGCACAACATTTCTGCCTGTTCAAAATCTGTTGTTTTGCATTGTACAGTATATTGTTGAATTGCTTGTCCTTGTTTTACTGAAAGTAATGTCCAGTCATCTTAACTTTTACAGCTTTGGAATTAATTATTAGATCACTGTGACCACCGTTGAATGCTTTTTCCTTTGTGGTTCTTGGTGTTCTGTTTTCTAAGGTTGTAATGGACAGCTGTTTTGCTGATTCTAAGCCAGTTAGCAGTAGCTCTCTCGTTGTATTTCTCTTTGTTAAGCAACAAGATAACTTTCCTCATGTCATCTACTGTTGATTTTGAAAGTTTTTGCTTCAATACATTGTGTTTTTAAACATAATTTATTTGCCTGTATTCAGTTATGGCTTTTTTCATGTCTTTTAGAAGCATCTGTAATTATTAAACTGATGTGATATATACAAACACTTTAACGCTTTCATCAATTTTTTGAGCCTATTGTGTAGACTTTGTATAGAAAACAGGTGGTCTAATAATTTTTTCCAAATCTGTGTATGCGTCTACTCTTGGCCTTAATCACAGCTGGTGCTTTTCGCTTTATCTCAAATTGTCTGGTGATGTACTTGGTTGTGGAATCAGGACTTTGGAATCAGTTTTGTGATGATGACTGTTGGACATAATGGAATTTAATTATTCTTTTAAATTCTTTCATGTTTCTTGATGGATATCTGAAAACACAGTTGAAGATTTCTTGTAGTCAAAGTTATGTTGTTTTCTTTGATGCCTGAACATATTCCACTGTGTCCAAATCAAACCAGTTGTGGTGTTGCCAGAGTAAAGCATTGTCAACATTGAATAAAGTCCATATTTTACACCTTGTCATGCATCTTTAAAGGGAAACCAAGTGTGGGGAAAATAGTTGTTTTAATTTTAGCAATGTGTTTTTAACCGGTAAACGATTAATTTTAATGCACATTTGCATTAAACGTTTATTTTGGAATCATCTGCAGCATCTAAAACCTGCTGCGTTGTTATCGCGAGACTTGTATCAAAATCTCGTCACAGGTACAACCTGGTAGCCTGAACGATGAGAAGCTGCATCTCTGAAAGTCTTTATCGATTTAATGTCCGTCAGTGAAGATGTTTGGCCAACACCTACCAACAGTATGACCTACCAGCGTTTTTGCTTGGTTTTAATTGAATTTACATAGCTTTAGCACCAGCTAGAAGGGGCTAGTACAGATTACGCTCCGTTGGCTCCGATGTTTACACGTTAACCAGAGGTAACGTAAGCTAGCTCGGTGTTTACTGGCTGCACTGCGTGTTTACAGCCTGTTTTCTTATAGCTAGCTGTAAGTCAACTACGTTTATGTTCGTATACAATGCTAACTGGCTCCCTGCATCACACGGCATCGCGTGTCATCCCCGTACTTTACAGTAACGTTAGCGTTAGCTTGACTCGAAACCATAGCTTTACTAGCATTACAGCGCATCACAGGTTGACGGTCAAGAGAGACAAGACTTCGCGTTATAGTGAAGCAAATTGCTGCGATACATGGCTGCTGGGAATGGCGTGAGTTAGCTCTTTAGCATGGCAGCATCTCATGGCAGTTTATAGATGCCAGTGCAGAGGAGTGTACAGTGGTAGCAACATCGTCTGTCTCCTGCCTCTGGAGGCCAACCTCAGAAGAAAACAGCGGTGTCAGTCAGTCGTTGGCATTAAAACAGTGTCAGCCAAACAAAGGATAATGGAGTCGGCGAGGAGCGCTTTCCATGCTCAGCTGGCCACTGTCATGGACTCACTGCTTGCAGCCGCTGTGTGCGAGATCGCCAAGATCTTTGAGAGCAGCCTGTGTGAACAGCAGGCGGAGCTGGCGCAGAAAACGGAGGAGATCTCCATCCTCCGGTGCAAGCTGGAGAAAGTCGAGAGGAGGCAGAAGGCGAAGGGAGGAGGGAGCGAGGAAGGGGAGATGTCATCAGGAGACAGAGAGGGCAACTTGAGGCAACAGACCTTGACAGAATCAGGTATTACAGATGACTTTACCTGATTCAATCAGTTGATCTACAACTCACTGCGATTATTTGTTTTTATAGGATGGAAGAGTAAAATTGTCATAAAAGTGCTCATAACTTAGTTGTGTACCTCAGTCATAGAACCATTTACCCATACTGTTATGTATACCTGCTAATCTCCTGCACAACTGCATTTTTAATTAACCTGTTTTGTCCCCACGTAAGTAGACTTTACTGGCAAACCACATTTCTCTTGCACAGGACTGAATGTGGGAAAGGATGTGTCTTCTCATTCAGACCCAGTGGAAGGAAATAGCCAGAGCCTCAACAGGCTGAAAGAAGAGGTCACGGGTCAGGATGGAGCTTCAGTAAAACATGAGGTCAGATCCAGCCCTGCTTCTCCATTATTCAGAAGTTGGCTGTATACGTAATAAATTAAGCATTTAAGTCTTCATGATTTTCGAAAATCCAACACAAAGTGACACATGCATCATCCCTTGCTGTTGGCTTTTCTTAACCTTATAGACTTGTTTACCTTTTTCTGTACAGCGTGCTGGATTGCGGTCTGCCCTGGGATCTGTCACAGTCTTAGCCCCAGAGGGAAGTCTTGCTGCTGGAGACCAGAGGCAGATCGATGCCTTGCCTGCTACACAAGCAAAGAGCAAATGTAAGAAAGTCACCTCTCCTGCCTATTGTTTTAGGCTGTTAACAGCTTCAGCAAGATAACACTGAAATGTCTTTTTGGGTGCAGTAAATGTTACTACAGGTAGAGAGATAAAAGTGTATTAATTGTCTTTTTGCACCCTAATTTCTCTGCAGTATCTCATTGGAATCAGAGCAGTCACAGTGCAGACCAGAGATCCCTCCGGGATCAAGCCTCTACCCCTTTTCTCTCCATCTCCCAGAGTGGACGCTGCTCCCCGAGGCCCGACCCAAGTTTAGCTCAACCAGGGGAGTGGTTACCAGGGTTGGACGCTACTCGGGGTGGGGTGTCTGGTCTGGAGAACCTGCAGGCAGATGGCACCAGCTGCTCTGGTCCAGCTTGCGGCAGCACTGGCACAGATGCGCCCTGCTTCCGACCTAGTTTTGGCTCAGATGATACCAGCAATGAGGATGATGATAGCTCTTTCCCCTTCCTGGACCAGGAGCCCGAGAACCACAACGCCAATCAGAACTCAGTCCAGGATCAGGGTGTCAGGCAGAGGGGTGCTCGTCAGGATCAACCCCAAGCCCCTACTGGTGAATCACCATGGAGACCCAGAGACGACAGGGTTGCGAGAAGTCCGATCAATCACATGCGGCGGGTTGCAAATTTTAACAGTAGAGACCCTCTCAGGCCACAGTCTAATTCACAGTCACTCACTCTGCGACACACAAACACTCTCAGCCACCCTCCAGCTCCGGGTGGAGGAAATGGACGACCTTACACTTGTCCATACTGCACAAAGTGTTTTACGTACCCATCCCACCAGCGCAGACACCTTTTACGCCACACAGGGGTCAGACTGCATCCCTGTCAGTTTTGTGACAAGAGCTTCCTCACTCCCTCTGAGCTCACTGTTCACACTCGCACACATACAGGAGAGCGGCCTTTCGGCTGCGCTCAGTGTGGGAAACGTTTTGCCCGTAGCGGGAACCTGAGAGCTCACCAGCGGGACGTTCACATGGGAAAGAGACCGTTTGCCTGCACGGAGTGTGGAAAGAGATTTGCGCACAGGGGTAACCTGAGGGTGCACAACCACAGAGTTCACCAGGGAGATCCTTACTACATGGATGATCAGCAGGAGCCTGACATAGGCCCCAATCCCATTTGAAAACATTTTGAAAATTATATGCTTCTCCACTTTTAATTTCGTTCCAGAATTGCCTATTGTGTCTCACCTAAGCTTATTACTGAACACTTAAAATAATTTAAATTTTTTTTTTGTTTGGTTTTGCTTTCAAATTTCATTCAAGGCAACTGTAAAATAACTACGTCCAAATTTATCATATACACTACCAGTCAAAAGTTTGGACACAGTTTCTCATTCAATGGTTTTTATTTAATTATTTTATACATTGTAGATTAATACTGAAGACATCAAAACTATTAAAGCGAACATATGGAATTATGTTGTAATCAAAAAAGTGTTAATATTAAGTATTAATCTACAAAGTAGAAAATAATACAAATGACTAAAAAGCATTGAATGAGAAGGTGTGTCTTAACTTTTGACTGTTAGTGTATATCAGGGGTTAAATTAGGCCAGAGCCCACCGGAGCTGAGGTTGAGTTTACAGCATTAAGTAAATCTTCAAATCAGCCTT
Source organism: Amphiprion ocellaris (assembly GCF_022539595.1). Taxonomy (NCBI): domain Eukaryota; kingdom Metazoa; phylum Chordata; class Actinopteri; family Pomacentridae; genus Amphiprion; species Amphiprion ocellaris. The sequence goes on from NC_072778.1 coordinate 18,227,800, forward strand.
CAGATGTCTCCCATTGAACATAGAATGACACCTTCTTTCCTTCAGTTTTTTTGAACGACACTAGCATCACACAGCAGCGGGATCCTGGGAGCTGCTACATATGCAGGTGACAGCAGCAGTAACTTCTGCTGTTGTGTCATTGTGTCATCTAATGTAGCTTTATTAAGCTAAATGTGCTTCTAAACTCAAACAGCTGGACAAATTCAGTTATCATTAAATAATTTTACAGTTAAATCACTCGTAACAAAGCAGTTATGCTCAGGATGAATCCAGAATGTTTAATTCTCCTCCGGAAAATTATTTCGTCTTGTGTATCAAGGAAGACATTTTTTTGCTGCTTGAATGCATAATACTTGCAGGAGTGGTAGTACTGTGAGTATTAATTTATCATCCATAAATTAAGTACATAAAAAATAGAGCACCAGGCATTCAGTCTCAGAATGAAACACAAATATACTGAGCCTTCAAGTTACTGAAGATACTACAGTGTAGTTGCCTATAGACCTCTATATTTGGGGAGTTGCATTATCATTTGGGACTTTATGGAGCTTTGTGGGTGTGAACATTTCTTTAAAATCATTTAAAATGTTGCTGCCTTCACATAGCCACATATACATACCCAGTTGGTACTAAAAGTAATCAAATGCAGTACTTTTTGTTTTTTTTAAATGAAAAGCTGTATCAGTACCATCAGTACTCTGGACAACCAACATCTACTGAAAGCAATGTGTAATTTTCACTGAAACTCGCTTCTACTGAACAAAAGTCCCAAATTTGCACTATCTGTGGTTTACTGTCACACCAGCCTCACTCGACAAACGCTCCCTTGCCTCACAAAGCCCAATTTAGCCCTTGTATATAATAAATAGCAACACATGGTCAAATTTATTGGAGTTATTTTTCCCCATTCTGGTTCTGTTTCTAAATTATAGGCCACTCTAAAACAGAGCTTTGTATTTCATTTTACTGTAAATGATTGGTTACATTTAACCATGAATAAGAAATATTGGCTGTTGTGAAAAAATAAATGTCTCTACAGGTTGACTGTGTCCTCCAGTGACGTTCCTCCCTGTAAGTGGTAAGTCACTGAACAGATCTGAGCACCTTTTCATTACTTGAAGTGACAGAACTACAAAACAATGTTTTTGTAAAGCCAATAAAGGAAGTGTGGTTGGTATTAGATTTAGACTTGTGGCATGCAGAGGTAGGATAGCGCGTCTCTTCATTCAAAGTTGTGCTTATGTACTGACCATCTCCTCAGTTTTATTTTGACGGTGTTGTAAAATGAAAATGTTGTTGAAGAAGAACTGTGCTTTTATTTTCCATCCTGTTTTTGCAAAGTGAAATTAAACAAGATAGTGACATAAACTCTAACTCTTAAGCTCTCGTGGATCCCATGGTGCGTTGAATATTGATGTACCTTTCTTTGCCAGACGCCAGGGGGCAGCGTTGTCATAAATACATATATTTAAATGTCTTTGGACAGCTAGGCAAACAGATTTTGATGGAAGTGTTGCCCTATATTTTCAGATCTTTTTCCCTGATGCATGCATTTGTGTCATCATGTCATCTCTCACGTAGGAATTGGTCTGTAAGCATGTGCTTAGTGGGCAAAATCAAAATGTGTGTCCTTGGGTTACTGTGTCACTGTGCACAAAACCTAATTTCTCTCATGCTGTTTTTTATGCAAGTGTGTAAAAGCATAAATTTAGTTTATTTTATAGTAATTATTTTTAAGGGTGTCATGCTTTTTTCACCTTAGTCTCTCTTCCTTACATGATAGAGTCTAAAGAAACATCTTTTCCAAGCCTGTCCATATTTGCATACCCTTTATGTACAAAGTCATCAGCATCTGCCATTGTTCCTTCTCTCCACATCTTCCTCACATTTCCTCCCACTGTTGAAAGTGATGGGAGACAGAATCCAGAGCTCTCTAAACAGTGAGAAAAGAACATTTCCTTTAAAGCCAATACAAGGATTCAGCAGTATAAATTCTTTGAGTTACTATCACTTCACTGAAGCAATTTTCAATGAAAATTGTGTAACAAAATGTAACTTAAGAAAAATAATTCTGAAGTTTGTCAGACTGCTAAAACCTCACGTTGGCTTAAGCTGAACTCTAAGAATGTATTTTTACACGCAGACCTAAAATGTGTGGAGCATGTAGGTCGTGTGGAGGTTGATGGGATATTTGTCCCTGTCCCTCACTCACTCTCTCCTTCACAGAGTCTCCACCGCTGAGTGAGGCCTGGCCCAGCTCTGTGCATGTATTCCCCTGGCTGCTGAGTCCTTGGTTTGCTTATAGAAAGATTACATTCACTGACCTCCCCTCCCCCAAAGGTCACCTGTGTCTGTCTCTCCCTGCAGGTTTTGTGCTTGCAGTTATAAAAATTTAACATTCTTAAGAGTGCACCACCGAAGGCCAACTCTTAGCGGACTGTAAAGCAGGACAGAGAGAAAGGCCAACTTTAAAAGCTGTGTGTCACTTATAGAGTTTTACATTTATGAGTCTGAGTCAGATCAGAGCATTGTGTGTGTACAAGTTAACCGCTGTTAATGTGAGAGGATTGAATCCCCACTGAGTAAAGCTGCAGGCTGTTGCAGACCTTTTTGTCGCATGTACTGTTTAAGTACTGTATTTATGTGCAGATGAAAGCGTCAGGTCAGATAGAAACCCAAGTTTGTGTGTATGTGTGTGTGTGTGTATTTAGAGGCAGCGGTCACACAGGCTTTGCAGTGTTTTCTGTTTGTATATTTGGTTATGTGTAAGCTCCTTTCTGGTGTAAGCAGCTTTGCCCCATGGGGGGAAAGGCAACAAATGAACACTTCATCAGGCTGGAAAGACTTTGCAGTGCAAGTGCTTTGGATTTGTTTGAATTGAAAGACATGCAAATTGACTAAAAGCAAGATGTATAGATATATTTTAGCAGTACACATTCTGCAAACAGTACAGGTGTTTTACCGGTTCTTTTCTCTCTGGACTGTAAAAATGACTTAAAAAAACACCTTTAACTTTTTTTGTTTTAAACAATTTTTATTTTACAGATTTCCCTGCTTTGTTAAATCACAGATAATAACTTGTAAAATCACAGAAAAAGGTATTCATTTACTTGGTAACCCTGCCAAACAGGCCAAAATTGTAAAGAATGCCACGTCAAAAATCTTTTTTTTTTTAAAAACAAATTATTGTTCTTTTACAACATTTAACTCTACAATGACACCCTTTTACCATATTTAAATCAGCAAAAAAATCTAATTATTTTACAGATGTTTGGCATTAGTTGAAAGAAAAACTGTATATTAAGAATTTTAAAATGGTAAATACTTTATCAAACTGTTATTTTTCCTGTTTAGTTAAATGACAGAAAATATGTAGTAAAATCACAGAAAAACAGGCCAAAACTGTACATAATGTCCACATTAGAAATCTGAGTTTTTACCATAAAATGATGATGTTTTAGTGTATTTAAATGTGCTAAAAACATTATTTTATATCATTCTTTTATAGATATTTATTGTTATTTTCACTAATTTATACAGTTTTTGTACATTAAAGTACTTAACCATTTTTCCACATTTTTTTCTCTCACCTTGCTACCACACTTTCACTGTTTCTTAATGGGATTTTTTATTCCAGTGTGGTATTGGGTATAACCAGATGAAATGATCTGACCCACATGTAATGACTCTAAGGTCCATTCCTGGAGTGATTTGGTATAAATTCAGCATTTCTGTTCACAGAGTCAGCATGTAATAATAGCTGTATCCTTGTCAGGTAATCATATCCTAGTCGGTGTTAATCACCAGGTCATAGTGCTTTTATTCTGTTTTCCAGCAGGGAACAGGCTACAATGTGCTCTTTACCTTTTATGTCATCATGTTTCAGTTTATTTCTCTTTCCCTTCAGGCTGTAGCTTTAACTGGCCAGAAAAAAAAACAAAACACACTCAACCTGCAGCCATCTCCCAGCTTTCAGCACAAATAGTCATTCCATCACCATCCCCTAAACCAGCAGTCGTAAAATGAGCCCCCTGACACCCAGTAAGTGCACCCTCCGCTCCAAACATGTCATGCAGATGTAAAATGAGAGGAATTATTTACCCCCGCTGAGGTATCAGTCAAATCGTAACCCTGAATAATATCTCTGTGTGTTTGTTTTTATCTATGTACTGCCCTCTATCTTATTTTTTTCATTTGCAAACACGCTTATGTGTGTTTTCATGCATGCTATAGTTGTATTTACGTGTGCACACTTTACCAGCTTCATTCAGTGTGTGCGTGTGTGTGCTGGACCTATAAGAGATTTAGCGTTGCCCCAAGGCTGTTCATAATCTACCCAGTCCCACCACTCCCCAGGGGCTGTGGTTTCATGCGGGTTGCCATTACTGTAGTGAAACCCCCCTTTAGGGGATTACAGTGCTGTCTCCTGCTCAAGGCACTGAGTTGATCCATCGTCTGCTGACTGTATTTAAGCACTCACTTAATGTGCTAATGGTGTTAGACTGGGGAGACGCTGCAGAGCTTTTAACTTTCATCTCTTAAAGCTCTTTGTCTGTTAGAAATGCTGATTTCATGGCTGCTGGGCTTAAATCCTTTGGTAATCAGTCAAAATCACTAAATATTAAGTGAGGTTCTGGATGTAGATATGCATGTAATAGCAAGGGCTTTTAATCAAAGGCTCTGATTGGATTGTTTCAGTAGATGTGTGTGATGCCTACAGTTGAGGACGACTCTCAGCTCAAGCACCGAGCTTTAAATGTGCATGTCTTCTGGTGGAGGAATCTCCTCCACACGCTGCTGTTGACTTTGTCTCTTCATGTTTTTGGGGCGGTTACAGAGCATGACGGAGGGGTGGAGTGGGAGTAAATTATCTTCCTCCTTCAGAGTTCCTGGGTTTTCCAAGTGTATGTGAGTCTGCACGAATGAGCGTGTTCTCCATAGGCTGCTCCTGGGTTGCTAAGCAACCTTGTGTCTGCACACTGAAGTGGGGGTGGCAAGGAAGAGAAGCACCAGGTCAACAGAGGCAGACACAAGCATCGCTGCGTCTGATTGGACACATCGGCGCTCCTGATGAATGATGCCGATCATTATCTTGTTGACTGGGTGCAGGTCTAAGTATTGTTGGAGTCTCAAAGTCCATGTCCTCACTCTGAGGACCATAAAGTCCAGGTATCTGTATCAGAAAAAATCTGCAAGAAAAAAGGAAATTAATGATAGTGTGTTCAAGAAGTTATAGTTTGTTGTAATACATAGTCAAGTCATGTCATGCACATTTTATTCTTCATTGTCTCAATATTCTAATTAAAGTATATAAAAAAGATGTGAGTAAAAGTGTTTATTTGTTCAATGTTATATTTATGAAGATGAAAAGAATAGAGAAATGAATGGCAGTAAAGATGAGAATATTTAATATCAATTTTAGCGTCCAGTGTTAGATTTGGTTTAGTCTAATACTTCTGACCTGTTTTCTATTGTGTGTAAAAAAAAAAATTATACTTCCCCACAGAAATCTTACTTGCTAGAAGAATTATTTATCACTTCATTCTTATTTAAATTAGCCTGGATGGTGAGACTCAGCCAGAAAAGGTGAAAGACCAGGAAACACGAATCCCACCTTAACTCCAGTGTCATAAATTTAGAGAAAGTTAATTTTGAATAATAAGTTCATGTGGTCAAATCCTCAATTTGTTGCCTCTTCTGAATTAAGACAAGCTGAATGTAGGGCAACATATGACTTTTTGATATCTGCTGGGAAGAATTGGATTGATTTATTAAAATTAACAAAAGTCCTCAAATTTCTTATTTAATGTTAACCTAACCCTTTGATGAGAAAATAATTTAAAAACACTGTCCTTGGAATTCTGTGAATTTTTTAAAAAATATCCTAAAGAACGAAGGTTAAGGGTCAGTGTATTTTGATATTTACAACTGATCTGTGATTTTTTTTTCTCCTCAGAGGATCCATACCAAAGCAATCGGGATGGTTCAGTGCTGTCTCAACAGCATAGTGTTTCTTCTAATCTGACAACATCAGACACACATAACTTTATGTGTCTCCTTGAATACAGACCTGGATGTTGGGGTTAAATGTTAAATAAAGAGTCTGCACTGGTGTCCCCTCCATCTGTACCAAAGGAGATGATGTGAGGACACAAAACAGCTCATATTCACCGCAGGGCAATGGGTCCAAGTGAGGGAGGGGATGGGTGGGTGGTCACGCTTGGCTGTCACCAAGGTAACCGGACTGGTCCGAGGCCAAGCCTTCACGGATGAATGGCACGGTCGCTACAGGAGACAGACCCGAGGCTGCTGCCACGCAGGCAGGCCAGGGTCAGGCATGGCAGGTTAACAAGGACAGGCTTATCTGGATTTACTGTACCTGAAGAAAAGCCGCCACATGTAGCGATGATGATGGTGATTATACTGGTACAGTGATTATTATTATGATTTTACATGGTGAGAGGGAGGATAGGTATGGAGTCCAGCCAATGTGCATCTTCCCACCTATTGTAGCTCCTTTATTCCAGGCATAATTATTTAGTTTTTAGCACTGGGAAAAACATGTCAAATTGTTTAATAAATTTTGTGTAATACTTGATCAGCATTCTCATGTTTTGCAATAAAAATAACACATTTAGGCAGTTTGCAAAGGGTTGTTTCCCATATCATTATCATTATTAACTCTATTTATATAGCACCTTTTAAAAACAGAGTTTACAGAGTGCTTTACAGACAGGGGAAAAAAGAAAAGGGTACTGAGGAAGAACATTGAACAACACAAGGCTGGTCAGTCCAAATTTTGTACAACAACACCACACAAAATAATAAAATGCCTTATCCAAGTAAGGGAAAGCATGCAAAGAATAAGAGAAAATAGAAGGTAAAACCATAAACACAAGCCTAAAAATGATAACAATAGGAGTAATGGTAAATAAGTAAAATGAATATGAAATAAGTAAAGTGTTAAAGAGTATAAAATGAAAAACGAAATAAGGTAAATAAAAAACAATTAGATGATAAAAAATAATAATGCAAATTAATAAAATAGGAATAAAAAAGATGAGATAACTTTTTAAAAAGCACACATTATTCCTTTTTTAGAGCAAAGCAGATTGCTCACGACTTGAGACACACTCAGTGAGGTGACAGACTATTTTTTGCCATTTTATTCTATTCCATTATTATTATTATTATTATTATTGTTGTTGTTGTTGTTGTTGTTGTTGTTGTTGTTGTTGTTATTTCATTGATTTTTGTGAAATATTACCTTTTCCAGAAACTCGTGGCCTAATTCAACTTAATGTAGCTTTTTACCAGTTTGGTCTCTCATTAGCTTTTCAGGCCTCAGTTTAACTGCTCAGTTCAGTCCCATGTTTCTCACCAACCACATTTATCTGAATTTAGTAAACTCACTGTACATTTTCTTGCTGTTCTTATGGGCTCTCTGGATGACAAGACGAGACTAAAAGGTCAGTGAATATTTGAATACATGTCTTAACACCAAGTCCAATTCCACAAGATTAACGTTTTGCTAATCAGGCAACCGTTTGCTAATATGTTAGCATAGCAATGCTAGGAGGCTGAAAACGCTCAGGAAAGTGTGTTTCAAAAATTTGGACATTTAGAAATGTCCAAAAATGGATTTCACAAGCTTACCTATTATTTATATGTGATATTTTATGCATTACAGTAAAGTTATTGCTCTCTAAAGGTTCATTATTCCAGCAGGTCTGGCTAAATTCTACTACATGCTAGCTAATTAGCAATGTGGCTGCAGGTGTTTTCTATCAACTGTCATCAACATCAGCTGAGGAAATGAAAGACAGTTAAACCAGAGCAGAGAAGTCCAACACCGATTTATGTGTTATGTAGTACATGAACCATGTACTTTACTTTTTTTTTTGGAGGCATTTCAATAAATGTCGTGATAGTATTTACAGTGTGTCCTGTTACAGTGAACACCGACAGTTCTAATTAAGATGATTCCTATTAACCAATGATTGTTCATTTATTATTAATGAATCTTGAAATGTTTTAGTGTGTAACTGTCTAAAACTGCAGAATAACAAGTTCTGAGAGGCAAATGCAGTGTCAGTTTGGTCTGAGCAACGGCTCCAAGACAAAGACACTGAGTTTAAAATTATGTGAAAAAAGTCAAATCCTTGTTTTTGAGCAGGTTAAGCCAGCTAATTTGGGTTCCCTTTCCTTGATGAAGTACTTAATGATGTTCAATTAACCCCTTGCCAACACAAACTTTGGAGTGAACAACATATTATACAAAGGAAATTGCAAATCAAACCACTTCACATATGTTTTGCACAATCAACAAGTCCTCCAACCTGACCAACCACATACAGAGTGGGAGACAAAGGAAAATCTGAACTCTTGATCCCTGCAGTGAGGTAATCTGGTTGCTCTTTTATGGTGTTGGGAGCATTTTGCTGGCATAATATGGGTCCACTTATCTCCTTAAAGGGAAATGTCACTGCAAATCAATACAAAGTTGTTCTGAGTGATTACCTTTATTGGGTGGCCTAACATCTTGTGAAGACACTTTGTGTTTGTTATTTCCTTCAGTTAGTCTGTACGTCATTGTGTCTACTGAATTCAGGAAATCTGGGTTTCATAATCATAATTCAGGAAACCTGGGTTTCCTGAATTAACACCCCTGCATATCAGAAAATGTAGCACTGATATTTTGTACCTCTGTTTGGTTAGGGTTAGACACAAAAACAGCTTGGTAATGTTTATGCAAAAATTAAGGTTTGGGTTAATTTAGAGGACCATTGTTATCACCTTTACTACAAGAAGCATGTTTCCAAGTGACATTGCCTAAAGGTGTTATGTGGGAAACAAACAGCAGCATCCTATGTTAAAATATGCAATTTTTAAAATGTGACTTTATAATTTTTGGACATTGTAAAGGGGTAGGCAAGCATGTAAAAAAAAATTACTAAAAACATTACTAGTATGTTTGACCTTTCTCTCTCTGCTCTTGATTTAGCAAAAAGGTCAAATGTATGGATGGATGCTAAACCTTATGAATATATAGATTGAACCAGAGGAGGGGTTTTGGTGATGTATGGTTGGGGGTAATGGGTAGCAATGTGCATTTAGCGCAAGCTACATGTCATGTGGGTGATAAGGGAGCTTTGTGGTGGATGCTGGGCTGGCAGGCGGCAGTTAGAAGCGTAGATATGGCAGTGGTGTGTGGAGCATTGCTCATCATTGGTAAGTAGTGGGTGGGGGAGAGCATACCAACAGTATTGGAGTTAGTCAGATAAACAGCTCTTCTTGTTCCCTGGGAGGAGAGGGGGTTAAAGCCTGGTGGCAGTCAGCCAGCACTAGTGATGGCACCAACTGTCACTGGCAGACCCTCACTCTCTGCTGCCGTGCTAACTAAAGCCTCTATGTGTGTGTTGTGTGAATTCAAGTGTTTCTCCATCCGTCAGTGGTCATTTCTGCATTAAGACTACGCATAAATTATGGCATTCAAAGTAGTGGTAGGTGGATCGATATCTAAAGTATTTACACTATTGATCCGGATAAGGCATGAGTTGTATAAAGACATTAATGTAGAAGTCTTGGATACGGATAGCATCAATTAAACCAGAAACAATTAATTGATTGACAGAAAATAAAGTAGCAGCTTTTAAAAAAAACAAAACATACTCATATAATATATACATATAATTAAGTAATTAAAAGAAATTAGTAAAAGAAAATGCTTAATGTTTAAGGAAATCATTTGATCGTAATGAAAATAGTAGCTCATTAATGATGCATTCATCTCATAAATCATGACATGGCTCTTCTCTACATAATAGTACATTAGTAAAAGTAATATATGTCACTATAAATATCTGTCTGTTGAATATGAGGCTGGAGTCAGTAGACAGCTGATCTCAAAGACAGAATACAAAGGGAAACAGCTAATCTAGACATAACCAGACATAACCTCTAAAGTGCAGCAATTAATATGCTATATCTTGTTTGTTTTATCCGTACCAAAGCTGAACATGAGGTTTTATAGGGGATGTGCCGACCTATTTCATTGTGACTTCCTGGAGTCCCTGCTGGTTGTCTGGCAACCTCTCAGTGATTACAGTACACATATAGTGGACAACATTGTGCTGTATATTAAAATGTACAAATGGGTGACGAATTACAGGAAAATCCTGAACCCTATACCTCTACTGTGAGCTGGTCTGGTGGCTGTGCTGTGTTGTAGGGGGCACTTTGCTGGCATATCCCCTTACAGGGAAGGGTCACTTCAGATCAATATAGAGCGGTTTTGAGTGATCACCTTTATCTTATAATGAAACATTTCTGTCCTCATGGAAGATGTCTCTTCCAGGGTGACAAAGCCCTTACACAAGGAATTAAATTAAATGGCTTAATGTGTATGAAAATGATATTTGTATATGGCCTTCACAGTCACCAGCTCTCAGTCCAGCTGAATGGCTTTGGGAGATTTTGGAACAATGTGTTGGACAGCGTTCTCTACCAGCATCATTAAAACACCAAATGAGCGAATATGTTTTGGAAGAATGGTGTTCATCCCTTCAGTAGAGTTAACGAGCTTCGTAGAATTGATATCAAGGTGCACTGAAGCTGCTCTGGTGGCACTCTAGTAACACTTTTTATGTTGGGATTTCCTTTGTCACCCATCTGTATGTGTGTCAGTAGTGCGCTGGTTGTCTCCGTGCTAATTCAATTATGTCTCCAGGTGAATCCTCTAGTAGTCACTGTACTGTGGTTCATATTCAGCACTAAGTCAAGTGAAACAGTCCCATCCTCTCTGCTGCTCTCTGTGTGCTCCCTCCCATTAATCACAACCTTATAAGACTCTCAACCACTTCCGCTCTACCACCCACTCCTCTGTCCTCTCTGTTTCTTTACCATATTTAATCACCTGCAGTCAGTGGTCAGGCAGATCTTTGGCCTGTGATGATTGGCTGCACCGACCACTGGGCGGGGCCATCTGTGATGAATCACAGGCACGTACCAGCGCAGCAGGACTGATCCTCTCTCATTCTCCCTCCCCCTCTCTCCCTCTCTACCTCTCACTCTGCCTTCCATACATATGCCAGAGCACAGACTGCAGCAGAACGCAGGGCCGGTAGGATTTTCCTCCTCATATTGGAACAGCCAGGAAACCAGCAGAGACAGTCCCCCACTGACTGGCAGAGAGACGTTATTCATGGAGAGTCCACTGAGGAGTACCTGACCCCTGAGCTGCTGAGTGTGTAGGTGAGTGTGTGTGTCTGTTTATCCGCTGTATATGTGTGTCCATGCATGTGAGTTCACTGCAGAAGCAGCAGCACTGCAGATACACCGACCAGGGGCTCTGCTCATCCCTCTCTCCCCTCCCCCCACTCTCCTCCTCGTTATCTCCTCTCCTCTTCTTCTCCTCCTGGAGCATCCATTGACAAGCAGCGACTTCACACATTTCTGAGAGCACAGTGCTGTGTATGTTGCTTGTGTTTGTGAGGGAGTAGAATTGGTCCAGCCACACCTGGACTCAGCAACTGCAGTGTGGACATGAGGTGCGCTTGATTTTTCTTGCTGTGTGCTCTCGTGAGGCACAAATCAAGCTCGCCGATTGCAGTTTGTGAACTGTTTTCAAATAATCCTCCTTTTGCAGGTTCGCGTCTGGCTCTCGGAAACACTTGTGTGGACTCCCAGACGCACCCATCCCTCCTTCGGGACTGCCCCACTCTCTCCCTACCTGCCCCTCATCCTTCATTTAAGGAAAGGATGCCCGGCTGTGCGCCCCTGTGCTGAGGAGGCGTCGGCGGGCAGCAGTATGGGCGCTGTGCTAGCCGACATCCCCACCACCCCCTCCACCACCAATCTGCCACCACCACGCTGCCCCACCAAGACGGGCGCTCCCCCCAGCCCCGCTGATGGGCGAAGACACTGACGCCACCCCGACACTCAACCACCGCGGCTTCCTCCCCGACCACAACTATGTGACTGAAGGTAAGACGATGACAGAGGAAGCTGTATATGTTTGTAGTGTGTGTTTTAAGTGTTCCCCATGTGAGTGTACATCTGTGTACTGAACTTTTGGAGAGTATATGTGTGACTGAGTGTGTGTGTATGCTAGTCTGTCAGACCAAGCAAGCTCAGGACGGCATCCTAATCTTCGATAAGCTCCGTGTTGAGAAGTGCTCAGACAGAGCCACAGAAAGGGCAGCAAGAACTAGGGAGCCAAACATTCTCCTCTGCCATATTAAACCATATTAGACGAGTTTTTCACTTGTCCCTCTTCTCATACTATCCTTTTCTCTTTTGTTTGTGCTTTCATAGCCACTTTCTTACCTTGTGTAACAGCTATTTTGTTACACAGCAGGGAAGAATTGATCCTGCTTGTGTTTGATTGTGTGTATGTGTGTCTCAGTTTGTGTTTGTCGGTCACAGAAAAGGAGGTTCTTTTTCTCTTTAGAATGTATATTTTTTCCAGAAACTTCCATCACGTTCTTGTTTACTTATTGCACTGCATGTCATCTCTCACATCATATGAGAGTCATGCTCATGTTCTGTCTGTTGCTCCCCCTCTTTTATCTAACAGGTGCGTGTGTCAGATTAAATAGATAGCATATTAGATCTCAGGTGGGGGAATATTGAAAAACCCCCCAGCACACAAACCGAGCAAACCTCTGAATTCCTTTGGTTTGTTTCGTAAAACAAATGGATTATAACCCTGGATCACTAATCTCAGTAACACGACTAATCTTACCTGCACACTGGCGTCCCTGTCTGCCCTCCTGCCTTGTCTGTTTCTTACACTCAGCTCATTGTTCGGCACGCCTCTTAGACCAGAACAGCGGATTATCATTTGGGGGTCATGAGCACGTTGCAAGCTTATTTGTGATCCTCGTATCACTGCAGAAAGGGAATTATGATTCCTGTGTCTGTGCTGTAACGTTATTTCTTTCACACAGAAGCCTATACTGTTGTCTGGAGAGATCCATAGTGCTGCCTGTTGATTGTGTAAACACTTGTGTGTACATTCAACACATTATATTAGATGCTATCTCTGTGCCTGCCTTTGTTTGTGCGAATGTGCTTGTCTGTTTCCTCTTATACAGTAGTACAGCATTTCCTTGAGCAATATGTGTCTTTGCCCACTTTTAGAAAATGATTTTGATCAGTGAGTGGCAAAAAAAATCATCACTGTTAACATCCATCACCACCCATCTGTTATTGCCATAGAAACAGTCAGTGATGATAAACATGCAGCTTTTCATGCTTGGCCAGTATGATTGACAGGTTGTCTCCACCCACCAATAATGGCAGTATTAATTATTCCACACGTCTCAGGCAGACACAGACATTATTCAGGATGAATTGCTGATGAACTCACGCCAAGGTGGACACAGCACTGAACGCTATTGGTCTGAAAGAGCTGTGCAGCAACGTTGACAGCCTGAATGCAGAAGAATGCAGACGGATGTGCTCTAAAAATCAATCATGCAGGAGTTCCCCTGATGACCAGCAAATGTTGTTTTCCGTCACAGATAAACTAAATTTTTCATTACCTGCCTCTTCTTCTACAACCACTCCAACCCCCCTCCACCTTTCCTCCATGTTCACCCCATCCCCCGTCTGCCTCCCCATTTCCATCCCCCACTGATATCCCCCACTCTTTCCCCATCGGTCCTCTAATGCAACTCGCAGCATTGCCCGGTGCTGAAGTGGCGCATCTGCCAAACAATTATCCAACAGTGCTCTAAAGGCTGCTCAAACACAATGTGCTTCTGTATGTGTGTGAGAAGGACAGATTGGTAGAGACAGACAGGGAGAGGTGGTACATGTGATTTTATGCTTGGGTGTAGTTTGTTGTCTCCTGTGTGTCTCCATCTTTCTTTACTTTTCGCCTCCGTTGCATTCATATTTCACGTGTGTGTTTGTGCAAATAGTCTGCATCTTTTGGTTGCTCAAGTTTGTGTCTGTATGTATGAGTGTCTGTCCAGAAGTGTTTTGTGTGCGTATATGTGTGTGTGCGTGCGTGCATACGTAACTGCGTGTTTGTAGATTTTCCCCCGGGGATTCCCTTGCCCTTTAACTCCTACAGGGAAGGGGTGGTTAACCTCCCGCTACCTTACTGCCCTCAACCCTTCCCTCCATCTCTTCCTGCCCCTCCTCTAACATGTTTTGCCTTTCAAAATATCTCCCTCTGCTACAACCTCGCCTCCAGTTGTGGTAGCATTGGATTCAAGGATGGATGGGGAGACAGTAACATATTCAAAATTTTGACATTTTCAAGACTTTTGTAAGTAAATTATTTATGAAGTGTAATATTTCATAAATAATGCACACACATCAACTCCATTATTATTCTGTACCATATACAAACGTGTCTGTCATTATTGCTGTTGAGTGAAACTGTCTGATTTCAAGGACCTAAAAGAAGCAACCTGGATTGATGTTTTAGACAGAAATGTTCTGGTTTTGTAAATGTTTCATAATCCAGAGTGGTTAGAGAATTTGTCAATGTTTTAAGAAGCTTACAGTCCTGTCACAGGTCCAGAAACTGAGAAGACAAAAATATTATTTGCAACTGTGAACAAGAAAGTAGAAAATAATGCGTTTTGTTTCATGTAATTTTAAAATGAACAGCTTTAGATCTTTGAATCATTCAGTAACTTGTATTTGGCAGATTTAATTATTTTTCATATACTGAACATAATTAAGGAGTAATTACATAACAAATTAATCAGAGATGAAACCAACTGGTCACAGGAGAAAATGTGAGGGAGTACTCCACACTTCTTGCTTTGTTCTCCACCTTGTGGCATGCAGCAAGCACGAGTATGATCACCTGCAAAACCTAATTTAATTAAAGAAACCAGACAGACTCTGTCCCGTTAGGTGTCTATCTCCGTTCATCCCTCACGTCTTGCTAGCCTTCCCGCCAAACCCAACATGTGAATATCTCATGTTACGTAGTTATAATGTGATCATGAATACACCACCAGTAGAATTTCTTTGGTGAGTACTCATGACCGAATGTGGTGATGTAGTAACTCAGTCCCTACCCTTGACCCTACCCCTTACCTCCCCTTGCCCGTTCCTCCCTTCCTTCCTTCCTTCCTTCCTTCTTTCCTTCCTTCCTAACCCTCTGCATCCCTGTTGCTCTCCTCCCTCCCTTCCCTTCCGTCCATCCTTGCTCCTCTTGCAGGGCTGCTCCTGGCTATAGCCTGAAGAGCTCCGCCCATCCTGTCCACCCCTCTCCACCCTGGAGTCCTCCCCCAGGATGTTGAGCCCCATCCAGGTCCTGTGCTCCGACATCACTACCCTTTCTCTGGAGCCTGAGCCGTTTGCCTCTTACACTGAAGGTGTGTGCTCTATCCTCTTCTATCCCGAAGGTCGTATCTATGTCACACAATTGCGCCACATGACCCCAAGGCGAGAGTTTATGTGTGTGCACCTGTGTATAAGTGGTTGCATGTGAGAGTGTGTGTGATTGGAGGAAGTGTGTGTTGCGAAGTGTGTGTGTGAGTTTGAGTCAGGTGAAATCTCACGAGTCCTGAGTGTTATAAATATCTTAAACATCCCTTTGTCTGTCTGTCTGCCTCATCCTTTTTGTGGGTCTCTATTTTTGTGCCTGCCTCTTTATTTTTAGCTCAGTCTGCCTGCTTCAATATGGATGGGTGTGTGTGTGATTGATTTCTTTAAATAGTTTAACCAGATGACACTCTGTCTCCTTCAAAGCACAGCTATCTTATTTCTATTTTTATTTAATATTGAGGAAGGCACATGCTGACACCCACACTCATGCATATGAACATGCAAGCTCTAAAGATATATACAAATATCTGTGCAGACATCCACACATGCAGAGCTACAGCTAAGGACTTTTTCACTCTTATTTCATCAGTAAATTATTTTCTTAATTTACTGATTAATTGTGCGGCATAATCATAGGGGAAATGTTGCAGTCTCCCAGAAAACTGACAAGTAGTTCAGATGTTGAGGTTTCTATTGTGACTAAAGAAACCACAAACCATTTACGTCTGAGAAGGTGTTACCAGGGAATCGTCTGCATTTTGTCCCAAAAATTACTTAATTACAAAAAATATTACTAGATTGACTCATCTAATTCATCCCCTCTCCATATACAGATAGTGACGAGGACAGCATAAAAAGAGCAAATAATCTTTGAATGAGGGATTAAGTTTCAGCATTTATGAAGCGTTGACACATAATCTTAGTTTTCAATATCACTGAGGTTAGACTGAGAGTAAACTAGCTAAGCTCCTAATCTTTTTTTATGTTACAATCTCACAAATCTGATGAAATAGATTTTTATCAAAAGCGAATCACCCATGGCAGCTTTGAGAATCCATGTGTTTGGAAGAGGTTTTCGTGGCTAGGTAAAGGAGGATTACAGGTGTATTCCACATGTGCTAAAGCTGGCTTGATTTGTGATTCTAATTGTTTGTGTCTATAACCATTAGGCTCACACCAGCTCTGCTCCATTGTGCCGATGTGTTTGGAGAAATGGCAGCTTCCCTGCTGTGCTGGGCTTAAATCACTCCTATCCACACGTGCACCTCTAACACAAACACATGCACCAGTTTTTTTTTTCCAGATAACACCAAAACTGCAGGACAGGGATCAATTTAACGTCTCCCTCCGGCAGTCTCTCCCCCTCGCCTCCTTCGCTCCGTCCTCTGCCTCCAACCAGTTTATTTCTCTACAGCGTAATTGAGTACACACACTTGTGCGCGCACACACAGGAAATGCTGGGTGCTTCAGCTACAGCAAGCACACACACACACACACACACACACACACACACACTCACCAGCACACACACACTCACCAGCACACACACAGATCTCCTGCTGAGTGGTGGCTTGTCCTTGCTTTTAAGGAGTGTGTGTTTTTGGCTCGGCTTTAATGGTCTGTGTTTACCCAGTCCTAAGATATCTATAATTGGGACTGTAGGACGTCTGCTCCCCTCTATGTCCCTATAGAAACCTTAACAAAAAATAAGGATTCCCCCCCCCTCCCTGTGCCTTCACCACCACCCTCATCTATTTCACAAGCCTCCTCTCCTCTCCTCTCCTCTCCTCTCCTCTCCTCTCCTCTCCTCTCCTCTCCCCTCCCCTCCCCTCCCCTCCCCTCCCCTCCCCTCCTCTCCTCTCCTCTCCTCTCCCCTCCCCTCCCCTCCCCTCCCCTCCCCTCCCCTCCTCTCCTCTCCTCTCCTCTCCTCTCCTCTCCTCTCATCCTTATCTAATTTTGGAAGAGAGCTAACCCTAATTTGCGCAGTAAATTGTTTTTTAGTGTTTTTTATTCTAACATTTCAGTACACAATATATCCAATTAGATTAATATGGTTTTCGCAGCGAAGAATTTACTTTTTTCATTATAAATCATATTGCAAATAAATTTTCTGACTGACTGATTAATAAACTGATCATTTCAGCTTTATCTGTCAGATATTTTTCTTACTTGTTTTGGTCACACAGCATTCACTTTTTTAAAATAAATTTTACACTGAATTAAAACATAGAAAAATAGTAAATTCTCTTTTTTTCACACTGAGTATTTTTGCATAGTAAATTACTTAACTCAGTCACAGTTAATGACTGACCAAAGTTGAGTTGTTTTCTGGTTGTGATCATGGAGGAGGTGCTTTTTTAATGTGTCATTGGGTTAATTCATGTTTGTGTGTTGTTTTGTGTTGATATGTACTGTATGTGTGGGCGCATGCACTTGCAGTCACAGTGTGTTCCCTCAGCTTCTGCACTGTGGCAGTGAGTCAGACAAGCCTGCTGATGCTAATGGGCTGTCTGTAGGAGACAGATACAGCTGGCTTGCTATATTGTAGCACACACAAATTTTCATCATAAGACAATGACATACAGTTTGACAATATAACAGTCACACATTCATATTACACAGTGCACTGGAAGGTGTCACCTTCTTGAGGAGAACCACAGCACATACGATGAGGCTTGTTCCCGCAATGGTTATTTGTATTGCTAGTGGTTTATTTGTCTGTAGTGTTCTAATAAGGAGAGTGAAAGAGACAGATGGATGTGAGTTTTGTGCGTGAGCACGAGAGAGAACCACAAAGACAAAGGGGGTGGAGGTTGAGAAGAGAAAAGAGGATGAGACCGGAGAGTGTGTGCTCCATATTTTATTCAGCCATAGTGTGTGCTGCTCCTGTGGTTTTGCTTAGGTTAGCTCTTTCTCTGTGTGACTGGACTGGAGACACAGTTGCTTGTAAGTGTTCAGACACTCACTCAGTGCATCAAGCATGTGCATTTTCCCTGCTGTGCATACATGTGTTTGTGGGTTTGACTGGATGCATAGGGGTCTGTGTGTTTGCATTACTTCCATCATGTGTGTGCATACATCAATTATCCGTATATCCTCAATTAGGACCGAAATGGTCTGCCCCTTCTCCCGGCATTAATTGAGCAACATTTGTTAGTGGACAAAACTACAGCAGCATAATCATTTTACCGTGCTCCTTCTTCCTGCGAGGATTGGATTGATGAGTCCCACTTCCTCCTTCACCAGACTTCCATATACGGCTAACCGTTACGAGTACGGCTGCTACTGGTTGGCTCGACTCGTTACCATGGCAACCTCTACTCACCGGAGGACCCCTCTACCGCCTCCGCCCCAGCGCCTTTTCCCTCCACCTTCCCGTTTCCTATCCTTCCCATTCTTCCACCACCAGCATCACCGCCACTATGTTACTGCTAACATACAGCCAGGCAAACTGAGTGCTGTGGGGGAGGGAGAGAGAGGAAGGAAGCTGAATGCATAGACAACCAAGAAGAAAATGAAAGAGTGAAATGGGGCAAGAGAGAGAGATTGGGGGAGAAGAAATGAGATATGAGAGAAGAGCACGTGGGGGGAGAAGGATCAAGAGAATGGGAGAAAAGCTTTAAAATAGAGAAAAGAAACTGAAACGGAATAATATAGACGGTATTACACCACCTGAGAGAGCAAGACACGTAAGAAACTAAGCGAAATGTGAGAAACAAAATTGTAATAACCAGCGGATAGGTGACAGTAATGAAGAAAGAGATAACCAGTAACACAGGAACAGGGTGAATAAGGTTGTGTTGGTGTAGAGATTGAAGAGCAGTCCCTGCCTCCCCTCATCATAAAGTCTCTCTCTCTCAAGGCCACCACAGAATAGGCCAGGCTTTGAATCACTCTGACTCTCAATAAATACACTCTCCACACTCTATTTTTATTACCGTGAAAGCTTATTGAGAGCCATGTTTTTTTTTTATCCAAACTGAGCACAGTGGATTTTTAAAGCTAGTCTGTGATATTTTTGAAGATATTATTTGAGTATTTGTTGGTGCAGTAGCAGATTTGATCTTTTGCTGCACAAAAATCTCTGTGAGGCAGAACTGCTCTGCAGGCTACAGCGCTCAGCCAGTCAAAAAATGTATCTTAAAATGCCAGATTTTTTTCTACTTGTAAGTAAAATGCCAGGAGAATCCAGTGCGAGCTTCAATGCCATCCATCCATCATCTATACACCATTTATTCCACTGTAGGGTTGCGGGGAGCCGACTCGGGGTGAAGGCAGGATAGACCCTGGACAGGTTGCCAGTCTATTGCAGGGCTACACATAGATACAGACAACCAAGCACACTCACATTCACACCTACGGACAATTTTTAATCATCAGTTAACCTCAGCATATCTTTGGACTGTGGGAGGAAACTGGAGTACCCAGTGAAAACCCATGCTGCACAGGGAGAACATGCAAACCCAGGAAGTGAACCAGGGATCTTCTAGCTTTGAGGTGACGGTGATATCCACCGAGCCACTGTAAATGTTATTTGAAAATAACTGTAGGGATGAACAATGTGGGGAAAATATAATTTTTTCTAACAGATGGTGCAGTTGCGATTTCCAACAGAATTTTTGAAATTAAAGCTTCAGTTCAGTTTTGACTCTGTAATATTTTTATACATACGATGGAACAGTGCCATGTAGTACCATCAGAAGAATTACAATCGTGTAAGGATAATCGCACAAATTTGTAAAACCATTGACTGTTTAAACTAGTTTAAACCATGGGATGTGCTACAAAATATATATTCTAAATTGTGGTTTTCGCGATTTGGGAATCACATTGTTTTAAATGGAAATTTCTATTTTAAATTGGTTAATAGTTTAGTCCTAAATAACAGCCGGTTCTGGTTTCAGGAAGCTTCAGTTTAAAGGGTCAGCAATGAGTATTCTGTTAGAATTGTCCAGCTTTTATGTTTCTTATCTTCTTAAGGATGATTCATTGTCTATAGCTAACTGTTAGCAAACGAGGAAGTATATGCAAACAATTTTATGTCCAGTGTTTTAGATGCTTTTATTATAAAGTCTGCAAAGACATATCTGGTCTCCAGCAAAAATTACGTTTTTTAAAATATACTGCTGCAGAAAACTGTTCCTACAGGGTGTTTTAACTCAGTCAAACCGTGATGTGTGCAACCAAAGAACATAGTGGGTTTCAGGATGATGGAAAGACAGATTCTTGTAAAAAGAGTTACATAAGAATACAACCTGAGAGCAAAATTTGTAGCTACAGCCACGGTCACCCTTTGAGTAGCCTTGACAAAACAGCTAAAATGGCTCTATCTCAAGTAAATAAAAAACAGTCTACCAGCACCTCTCAGGCTCTCTAATTACGATTTTATATCTGTTTATTCTTTACCAAAACAAAAGTGTAAAAATTGTATAGGTAAGAACATTCTTGAATTGTATTGTGTCAGCAGTTTTATGGAGCCTAACCTCTTGGCTTAACAACAAGACTGTAGAAAGCCAAGAAACTTTACTTTAAAATAACTTCATTTGCAACAAACTAATTTCATTAGTCTTCAAGAAACATGCACACTCAGTTCAGTTCTGTCCATAAACAAACTGGATCAGTTTTTTTGTTTTGTTCAAATATGTTAAATGGTTTGTATTTATATAGCGCTTTACTATACCCAACTTTACATTATACTTCACATTCACCCATTCACACAGTGATGGCGGAAGTTGCCATGCAAGGCACTAACCATGACCCATCAGGAGCAGTTAGGGGTTCGGTGTCTTGCTCAGGGACACCTTGGCCAAGATTCGAACCAGTAAATTTTTAACCACACTATGGTTACAAGACGGCCACTCTACCCACTGAGCCACGCCGCCCCATTCACGTTCATCCTGAATACATAAATGTAGATAGCATTTTAAAATTCATTCATTTGCAACCATGGCAATTGTGATCTCGTAGGACAACCTAGCTAGGGCAGAATAGTTAGTTTGAACATGGGAGTTTGAGACGACCTAAGCCTACTAGATATGGCTTCAAACCAGGTTAGCTACTTCCCTACTGACAGCATCATTTTTGTTGAAGCTCAGTCTGTAATCACTTGAAAAGAGGTTTAACCACTGGATACTTTTTGCGTCTGGAGCAGCTTTGTCTTCAAATAATTATTTACAACTAAATCTACAATCTGCTGCATAAAGGGGGAAATGAAAGGAGGATAAGAAGACAGAAGGACAGGAAGTAGATTACATGCAACATTAAACCAGATTCAGGCCTCAGATGTAACATTCACTTGCCCTTTGTTATACAGCACAGCGGAGTGCTTGCAGGAGGAATCGCTGAAAGCACTGGGTCAGTACACTAAATGCTAAATGGTTAATAATGTACTCGCTCCTCATATTGCTGTGTTTATCTGGTCAGAGTGTGTTGATGTGTCGGGACACAGAGCTTGTGATGTGGAATTTGTGGCAAATATACAAATTAATGTACTGAAAAAGAATGTCTCAGTGATGTTTAGTCACTAATTCAAACTGGCAGGTGTGAATGCTCATTCAGACACTACAGAGCTTGTAGAGTACACATTTATGTCGGCACACGATGAACTCAAGTGATGCTGTAATCTTGTGCGTCATTGTCTATGTGTCATCGTGGAACATGGATAACACCTGTGCCTACTTTGAAACAGCTGTGTGTGTGTCACTTTGATTTTCTGTATGTTTTGATGGACTAATATGTTCTCTTTAATATGAATTCTCTTTTAGAGCTTACGCATGGTTGCATAATCTGTGTGTCTGTGATCAAATATTGTCTTACTCCACACATTAATTTGCATATTCTAATCCACTTACATGTTAATGTATTGACTGTTTGTTTTGGTTTAATAATTTAGAGTCAGATAAACATTATGGAGATGAATAATGATGTGGGGTCAATTAGCTAATGGCTACTCTCTCTTTCTCTTTCTGCCATTTCTTCTCTCATACATCTCTCCCTCTCTATCTGTCTCTCTTTCTTTCTCCATCTCTGTCTCTATGTGTTGCTCTTTCCAGCTGATATCATCTCTACTGTTGAGTTCAACCACACAGGAGAGCTCCTGGCCACAGGGGACAAAGGGGGCCGTGTGGTCATTTTTCAGAGGGAACCTGAGGTAGACACATACATTTTTATACTGATACAGTGCACTCAAATAACTTTTCATTCCAGTTGTTGGAGTAGTGATGAATGCACTCTGTTCCCCTTCAGCTACACTCCAGATTGGTTGATAAATAGTACATACCCCTGCTGTGTCAGAGAGTGTGTCATTACAGCTGTTCAGAGTCTAAATCAGATCTAGAATGTTACATATCACTGTGAATGTAAGAAGTGCCCATTTCCCCCCCACACTTTCACATACCTTTTCTTTCATTTTTCTCATTTTCTGTCTGCAGAGCAAGACTGAGCCATTCTCCCAGGGAGAGTACAATGTCTACAGCACCTTTCAGAGCCATGAGCCCGAATTCGACTACCTTAAGAGTCTGGAGATTGAGGAGAAAATCAATAAGATCAGATGGCTGCCTCAGCAGAACGCCGCACATTTCCTCCTCTCCACCAATGGTGAGAGACTCCCACATGCAGACACATCTCGGAAGAGCCTGGAAGCTGTGAAAGCAGGGATGTGATTGATTGATATTTTGGGGAACACACTTAACATGAACCTGTTTGACTGTTTATGTTTGTAAAAGGTATTATTTTAGTTCACATGTCTGAGATGTTGGTGTTTCTCCCTTAACCTTTTCTACTCGCGATGTACTGGGCCATGTTTTTCAAACTGAAGCTATTACAACACAAATGGATGTATCATTGTTGTGGTCATTTCTATGGCATTGCTCTTGTTGTGTTCCGCTACAGAGCAAGTGACTGTGATCAATGAGTGTCTACTGATTCAATTGTTAAACACTCTCTATTTAAAGTTTTCATTAGGTGGAAGTAAAATAGTGCGCTTTTACTTCAAAATTCTCCCAAGTGTAGGGGTTCGTGTTCCTTATCCAATGAGGGCAAGGTTGTTCATTTTTACAATACAGTTGTGACACTATCACTGACTGAATTTGAGTATGTTTTCTCAAGCATGTTTGTGTAAGCAAAAGGCATGGTGTAATCAAGATCTTTATTTGAGTTTCTGAGGTTAGAGGCAGAGTTTCTCTTGGCTAAGTTGAGAGGAGTCACTGCTTGTGCTGCATTTCTGTAGTGCATTAGGATCTGAGATTGTCTTGCTTGGCAGAGAGGTCCCATTTTACAGTTTACATTCTGAGTTCATGACTATATTGGAAGATCTATAGATTTACTCTGAGAGCCCTGTTATTGATTTCTTCAAGTACTATATTATTTATAATTGAAGGTATGAAAAATGTAAGACCTGCTTCAGCAGTTGGGTAATAACGCTGCCAAGATGCTGGCTGTCATATTTTCAGTATAATACAGAGCGTGAGCGGCCTGTCAAGTCGGACAGTTTTAAGAGTGGTGGATTAGATTGTCTTTTATGTCATTTCTGTTGGATTTAATCAATGTCTTATTCACTAAAATCCTAAAACAGCTTATTTGAAGGTTTTAGGCTTGTAGCTCAACCTGTTAGAGATGAAATCCTATATTTAGTCTGCTCTGTTTTAATCACATCTAATCTGAGATCCAATCTGATCTGATCTTCTGATATACTCCTAACCTTAAAGCATTTCATCAAGCACCTTTGATTTAGTAGTCACACTTCCACATTATGTTTATTCTTATCAGATTAGTTAATGGCTCTATCTGTTTCCTAGATAAGACCATTAAGTTGTGGAAGGTGAGTGAAAGAGACAAACGGCCGGAAGGATACAACCTGAAGGATGAGGAGGGTCGCATCAAGGACATCTCCACGGTCACCTCCCTACAGGTAATTATCTATCTATCTATCTATCTATCTATCTATCTATCTATCTATCTATCTATCTATCTATCTATCTATCTATCTATCTATCTATCTATCTATCTATCTATCTATCTATCTATCTATCTATCTATCTATCTATCTATCTATCTATCTATCTATCTATCTCACAGGTTGGATAATAAAAACTGGGTCAGTGGGTACAGATGTGTTTGCATGTGCAAAAATGGGTCACTAGCACAAGTTACATGTGAGTGTGTGTGAGTGTGTGGGGGTAGTGAAATCCTTTATTTCCAGCTACACAGAGCAGCAGCACATCTGCACTTGATCTAAATTAGTCAAAGCATCAGTGTTTCTATGAGCAAGTAAATCTTTATTCACAATGGATCCCTGTGTGTGTGTGTGCTTAAACAGTATGTCTGTCTTTGCAGAGCTCTGAGAACATGTATATGTATGGTGGTGGTGCAAAACACTTGGCTTCATGGAAAATGTTTTTAAAATGTAAATATGTATCCACAAAGAATTGAAAATGCAGTAAATGAGCTTAAAGTCAAACTTGAACTGGCTCTTGATCTTGCTATCAAGCAGGGGAATTTGGGTTCTAGCAGTTATGTATTATTGATGTCAAAGGAAGCAATGCATTAAATATTCATTTATGACACAATAAAATTATTTCAATTTAATCTACTCTCTGCATCTTCACCATCTGTCTTCTCCTAAGCAGTTACAAGGGATGTTAAACTGCTCTCGCTTTCGGCTTTTCCCAGGTGCCAGTATTGAAGCCCATGGACCTGATGGTGGAGGTCAGCCCTCGGCGTGTGTTTGCCAATGCCCACACCTACCATGTCAACTCCATCTCCGTCAACTCTGACTATGAGACCTACATGTCAGCTGATGACCTGAGGATCAACCTCTGGCATCTGGATATCACTGACCGCAGCTTCAGTATCTTTTGTGGGTCGTTGTGCGTAGTGATCAGAGGAGATTAAGACTAGCATCTGCATATGCATTCATGCAGATTTGAGCATGAACACACATGCTCAAACACAGGAGAGGCAAAAGCAGGAACAGATTTATTAAAGCACAAGGACACAGATAATTAATGCATACAGTAACTCATGGATGCTTCTGCATGCTCGATAATCAATTCCTGCCCACACACACACACACACACACACACACACACACATACCAAACTCCTACAATGCAAATCCTACTTTGTTTTTTAAAGAAATGCACAAAGACACACAGTGCTGGGGGAGGGGAATATTATTCTTGAGGAGTGAAACTGTATCTTAATGAATAATTCAGAGCTGCATAAATATTTCAGCCTCTTTCTGAGGTCTAATCCAGCTCAATAGGACACAGTACAGTCACAATCCTGACCCAGACAGGATTTATAATATTACAGTTTATCTGAATATGGAATTATTTTTCTTCCATCAATTCCCCCAAGATATATTTATATTGGTTTGCTTTATTCTGCTGTAAATTATTTGCCTTCTGTTGGCTATGTATACATTTACATACACTTATGATTTTGTTTTGTATGCAGATTATGGGCCTTTGTGAGCTTCCACATGAATTAAAACATAGTTTAATTAGTTTTAAATCAGTCAGATAGTGATTAAAATTGATAAAAGAGGGAATGCCTAAATAATTGATGAATATGTGCAGTACACACGGTATGGTGGCGATTTAGCCAAGATAAAACAGATAATAGACTGCAGGGCCTGAGAAGCTGAGTCTTTGTTGTTTCCCTGAGTGGTGCCGCTTTCTATCAGACATTGTGGATATCAAACCAGTCAACATGGAGGATCTGACAGAGGTGATCACAGCGGCTGAGTTTCACCCCCACCACTGTAACTTGTTTGTCTATAGCAGCAGCAAAGGCACCCTGCGCCTCTGTGACATGAGAGAAGCAGCCCTCTGCGACAAGCACTCCAAATGTGAGTAAACCTGCTGAGAGGCAGAATGAAGACATAAATGTTCTGTTTTGTAACTATAGCCTGTTGTGGAAGATTTTAGAGGATCAGAATGTCTTTTTCTGGTAGTTTTGTATACTTTATCAGAGAAACTTTATTTTGCAGCCTAAAAAGTTTCACGGCATACTTGTACGTTTTTGGGAAAATGTCCTAGCCTTTTCAGGAAGCCATAAGTCTCAACATAAATGATCCATTGCTTTAGTTTCTGCCAGTAAATTTTTAACCACACTAGCAGCGTTACTTCAGGAATGGCAATATTGTGCTGTTGTTTGATTCATCACTTCCATCTAGGCTGAAATATCTCAGAAACTACAGAATAAAATCTTCATGTGTCCCAGCGGTTTTATCCTAACAATTTTGGATATTCTGTGATTTTTCCTGTAGTTCCTCCACGAAGTTCACATTTGTGTTTTGATTAAATGTCTTGACATTTTTGGATGGATAGTCATGAAATTTCCTACACACTTTTATGCCCCTTTCAGGATGTATAATAATGGTTTTGGTCATGCCCAAACTTTTCATTTGTCACCACCATCAGGTTAAAACTTCAGTTTGTCAAACATCTTGGTTCATTAAAAAATACCTGCAAAACCACATTCTCAACAGCTTTATCTGTACATTACGTTTACTTCTAACTGGTAAATGCTAAGAGGATAACTAGAATGAACATTGTGCCTGCTAAATATGGGCATGTTAGCATAGTCATTGTGGTTATGTCAGCATGATGATGTTAGCATTTAGCTCAACGCGCCATTGTGTCCAATGACAACCTCACAGAGCTGCTAACATGGCCAGAGATTGTCTCGTTAATAAGCTACTTGCGTGAAAAGAGACTTGCTTGAGGTACCTTAATCCATCACAGTGGATCATTATTATCAGTTCACTCCATTTATATGTCATTTACCTCATTAAGAACACAGACTGTGTTGACTGTCCATAATGTGTGTAAGTAGTCAAATCTGTAAAACATGATATATGCTCATTTACTGAGTGAGTGATCTGAAATCTAAAGTCTAAAAGTTTGTTTTCCCCAAAATATACTTTCTTACTTGTAACAGCATTTCTTACCACCTCAGGCCTGTTCTTCCATTAATATAGAATAGGGCTAGTTTCTCTATAAATCAGCTATTCTTAAGGGAAACAACACAGGCTATGGTACAATTTTTCTTGTATTTTAGATCCATGGCCTCCAACCTTTATTTTCTTTTTTTTCCCACTCTTTGTTCCTGTTGAAATGTTTTCCATTTGATTTACAGCTCTGACCATGAGTCACTAGTGCAGTGTTTCTGCACAAGCTGTGCTCAAGGAGCAGCTAGTGCTTTCATGTTTGTTTACTTGTTTGTTATAGTCATTTTTAGTCATGTTTACACACAGATTATTCACATGTTTACATCAAGGTGCAGAAGTTAATGATATGGTCTCTCTGCCACACACATATATCTGTGTTTCTGCCTGGCATTTTTCTTAGCAGTACTCACCTTTGTCTTTTTCTATACTTTTATCTTTTCTTTCTTCTCCAGTATTTGAGGAGCCAGAGGACCCCAGTGCTCGCTCCTTCTTTTCTGAGATCATCTCTTCAGTATCTGACGTCAAGTTCAGCCACAGCGGCCGCTACCTGCTCACCAGAGACTACCTGACTGCTAAAGTCTGGGACCTGAACATGGAGAGCAAGCCCCTGGAGACATACCAGGTGTGTGACTGACCGTGCAATGTCTTGGTTATGTTGTTTTGATATCTTTGCCTTTGAAGTTACAAAGTGGTAACAAAAATATAAAAATACTTTAAATCTTGCATGGAGAAAAGGAACAAATGCTCATTCTTTTATGCAAAACGTGAGGGGTCACTAAATGGTTTGATTATTATGAATACAACACGCTAGGGTCATAAATCTCAACCCAGCTGAATACATTTTGACTGATGTGTGTTAAACTCTCCACTACATCATCAAAACATCAAACCACAGAAAGTTTTTTTTTCCTCCACTGTGTTCATCCTTACAGTACAGTACAGTACAGTACAGTACAGGAGGATCTATTTCAAACATCTCTGACCCTGCTCTTGTGGCTTGTGGTGACCCAGTGCCTTACTAAGATACTCATCTGAGCTTTTGTCACCAAATCAAGCAATACAATAGAACCACTGGTGTTAAACGCTCACTTCCTTGATGTAAGTGAAATCACACTTGTGTTGTACTAACTGCTGAGTGACTAACTGTCTCTTTACTGAAAGAAGGCATTGTCATCCTGGAAAATATGCATAATTGGAGACAGAAATGAATCATGGACAGAAGGTTGCCTCTCACAATCACAGTGCTTACTGATGATTTTCCAAAACCTTTTAAGGGTAATTGAATTGATTGCAGGCCAGAGAACGCACTTCTCTTCATGAGACCCTCACTGTGGCCAAAGTTTTTAACTTTGGACTACAACCGCCTCTAAATATTTGTGTTTTTCGACAAACAATACAAATAGTTCATTATCAATATGCTGTTTATGTTTAGGATTGATATTATTGGAGTTCAACATGCTGTTTGTGCATGCTATCGTTCACACATACAGCTTAAGTTTGCCTCTTGTGACACTTATAAATGTTTACAATAGGTCACACCAGCTTCTGTTTATGCATTTATGGGTAGTAGAAGTATTTCTCTACTCTTTGTTTCAATATGTGTTTAGTATTCCTGCCTCGGGCGTGTGGGTGAACATGTGTGTTTGTGTATGTGTGTCTGCCTGACGTGTGAGGTCCTATGAGGCAGCCAGGAGTGGGAGGCTAACACACACTGGAGCTATTTATAGGCTGCCGAGCCTCCACTCATAAAGTAAAGCGGGAAGGAGGGATACCTTACACAGTGCCTGACACCTAGATCTGCAATGCAGCACGGGGAGTGAGGAAGAGGAGAGAAGGAGGGAGGACAGGGATGAGGGTTTGGGAGGGAGTGTGGATGGGGTGATGAGAGGAGGAGAGAAGAAGGAGGGTAAATGATAGGATGAGAGAGAGGAATGGCAGAGTTGCAGTGTGCAAGAAAAAGAAAGTAAACTCTCTGGAATTACCTGCATTAATGTATGAATTTATCTTCATCGAAGTTACAATTATAGACAAACCCAATTTGTTTTAATTAATAAATCACAAGATGTTGTTTTTTATTGTCCATACTTAAAGCATTATTCAAACATTCTCAGTGTATGTTGGAAAAGTATGTGAACCTCAAAAAAGAGGTTAAAAAACTGTAGTCCAATGAACAAAACAAGAATGGAGGTGTTGGTTGAAGACTCTGACTTCTAAAAACAGCATATTGAATTGACTGTTAAAGAGAATCTTCTACTGATGGGATCCATGTCTTGATGACACTACAGCTGAATTGCTTTGGTAGAACACACAGTTTTATGTGGCATAAAAAAGAGCGCTTTTACATCCACATGAAAACATCATCCCAGTAGATGGAGTATTTGGGGCTGCTTTGCTGCCTCTGAGGATGGACAGTTTTCCAACAACAAGGGGAAAAGAATTCTCAAATTTATCAAAATACAAGCTGGCTGATGCAGCAAGATAGTGACTCTACACATGGAAGCAAAACTACTACAGAATAAATTCAATAAAAAGAAAATAAAACTTATTGGAGTGGCCCATTCAGTCAAGAGAGCCATTTACACAGATAGACCAAAAATATGACTGAGCTGCAGCAGTTCTGTAAGGAGTGATAGACTAGTAGTCCTCCTGAATGCTGTGAAGACCAAAAGCTACTGGAAACATGTTGAAGGTTATTGCAGGCAAACAAGGTTCAGTCAGTTCTAAAGGGAATTATTTTCACGAGCACTATGAATGTTGATAAATTAATGTGTTCAATAAAGACAGGAAAGATTATAATTGTTCGTGTCTTATTATCATTAGCACATTGTGTTTGTTTACTCATAGATGAAGATTAAACCACTTTTAATGCCCCATTATTGAGAAAACCAGCTAATTCCAAATGGCTCACATACAGTATTTTTCTTGCAACTGCATGTGGGTAAATGAACTAAAAGTGCGAGAAGCTGGGGTGAAAAAGGATGTCAGGGCTAAACTGCTCCTTTTTTTGTACATGTACTCTCTTATTCATCTTGGAACATGAAAAATATGCACAGATTCATGAGGGATGAGGCACTGCACTCTAAATCAGAGATCATGTGGGCTGGAAAAAACAAAAAAAGGCTGTATATTCAGCTGCAGCTGACACTGTATCATTTCACCCCTGTGTGGAAAGGCCCATAGGGGAAAACAAAAATGTCACCGGGTTTGATGTACAACCGTGAGACGACCTCAGCTTGACCGTTTATTGATTGTAAGGTGGCTGTTGACTGCTGACTTTATGCAGAATGCGAAAACCAGGGGCTTAATGCAGAGCGCTGTGGCTGGAGGAAGGTGTAGATTTCAACCCCTTGCATCACCGAGCAGACACAGTGCTGACACAGGCAGGCTGAATGAAAACACAAGGGAAAAGAGTTATTAGTCAGTGAATGCGTATGTGTGTGTTCATATGTGTGCCTCTATTATCATGCCCTTGGTGGCTGTGATAATAGAGAGCTGGATGTTAATGGATTTAGTGAAATGGAAAAGGAGTTTAGATTAAAATGTACTCTTGGCCCTGGTATTGCTGAGGACTGGTGTTGCGTCTTATTAGTGTTGCCTTCGGGGAGGTTTGCGTTACAGCTTGCCCACATTTAATGTGTTTTGTCTCTGCTGAGTTTAGTATCAGTGTGCATGTGTCTCCTGCTCACTCCTCTATTTATAGTTTACGCTACAGAGTCAATACCTGGGAGTGAAGCATCTGTGTGCAGGCCTCATTTTTAATCATTTCTGTATGTGTGTGTTCATTCCTCCAGGTTCATGATTACCTCCGCAGCAAGTTGTGTTCCCTTTACGAGAATGACTGCATCTTTGACAAGTTTGAGTGTGCATGGAACGGCTCGGACAGGTACCTGATGTGTCTGGATGCGTTTGTCGCAGTGCTTTTGTGTTTCTGTACCTATTTGTGTAAGAACTAAATGTCCTGAGGACGCATGTAATACTGGTCACTACATATCCTTTATGGGACTGAATAGGCTACAACTAAAACATCAGTCTATTAAATGTATATTATATATATTAAATACTCAACAAAATGGTATTTTGCAGTGCATCGGGTTATAGTTTAATGTGCTATTGATCTTAGAAAAAAATTGTTCTTTTAAAATGTAATTGGAGTGAAAACAGTTCAGAGAGTGTTTGTGTATTAGCCAGAGAAACTGTTGTTTTCTAGAGCTCTGGGGAAGGCAATGCTGTCAATTAGTCCACCCCTTTTTGCTCAACAATTATTAGAAGGATTGCCATGAAATATTGTTTAGAGATTCATAATCCTGAGAGGATGACTCCTGATAATTTCTGTGACTTTCCACCCAACATCAACACTAAGTATCTACAAAATGAACAGCCTCAACTTAATGAGCAAATGTTAACATGCTAAAATTTGATTCGAATTAGGAAATACGGCAAGTTTGTCTGCTACACGGCATCATGTTAACATTGATGTAGTGAGCATGTTAGCATTTGTCACAGCCTCACAGAATCACGAGTATGACTGCAGACTCTTGTCTTGTTGTAAAGCTGCTTTTGATTTTTTTTTCAGAAATATTTAGTGCTGTTGTGCAAATGTTATTTCATTCACCTTCTTAGATTTATCTCAAAACCTGGGTACATTTAACTGAAACTATTTGCATGGCCATAAATCACTTGAAGAGAAAAGAAAAACACCTTTTTGTAATTTGGGTGAACCTATCTTTTAAATGTTGAACTGAAGCTTATCAGGTTAAGTCAAGAAATTAGTCAATGAATAGTGCATATTACTGCTTAAAAATACCCTTAGCACTGGAAAACAGCATCAACCACCAAGCTGGCAACCTACACATGAAAATGACAAACTTTGCCAAGCTTTTCAACTGCACAGGCAACCCCTCTTGTGTTTTTGATGAATTGCATTTTAACAACAGTGCTTGAATCCCTACATGCAAATATTCCAGCAAAGCATTTCCCTGACGCTATTACAGGGGCACCGTTGCTGCATCCTGGGCTTTGCGCCGCTCAAGACAACTGTGATTGGTTTAAAGAAATACAAAAACTCTGCAGAGGTTTTCCCCCTATAGCAGAACGATAATGAGGTATTGATACAGT
This sequence comes from Amphiprion ocellaris, assembly GCF_022539595.1. Classification (NCBI taxonomy): domain Eukaryota; kingdom Metazoa; phylum Chordata; class Actinopteri; family Pomacentridae; genus Amphiprion; species Amphiprion ocellaris. The sequence goes on from NC_072778.1 coordinate 18,260,170, forward strand.
ACAGTGGAGAATGGTCTGTCTGTGCAAGACTAGATAATGAAGGTCATCCAGTGAAACATTTACATCAACCCATTAGCTATACCTGCTGATGCTTTACAACACAGCAAAGAGAATTAAAAATCTTTAGTCTATAGTAACTGACTCTCTCCTCCTGCTGTCCAGTGTGATCATGACCGGAGCCTACAACAACTTCTTCCGAATGTTTGACCGCAACACCAAACGCGACGTGACCCTGGAGGCATCAAGAGAAAGCAGCAAACCCAGAGCTGTCCTGAAGCCGCGAAGGGTCTGCGCCGCTGGAGGAAAGCGCCGGAAGGATGACATCAGCGTGGACAGCCTGGACTTCACCAAGAAGATCCTCCATACAGCCTGGCACCCGACCGAGAACATCATCGCCATCGCTGCCACCAACAACCTGTACATCTTCCAGGACAAACTCAACTCTGAGATGCATTAATGAATGGATGTCAGCGGTGGACACAAATGAGTTTACACCTGAAAACACAACTATGCCAGAATGTCCACATTATCAGACACTCTCTCACACACCCGGGAAGATGCCTAAACACACAACCCCCCACACAGCTAGAACGAATACACACATCTAGGTCTACAGTTTCACACACTCCTTCACCTCCTCCTTAGCCTCCCAGAACTGAAAGGACCTAGACAGGGCTAGAAAGGGAACAGGCTGGATTACGCAATGGATTATGGATTGCAAAATTGTACGAACTGTGGATTTCCTGATTGTTAGCCTCTGGATTGTGCTTGACGGTGTGTTGATTGCTGCAGCTCAGCTTGTGAGGGAGTCAACCTTCTGCAGACTGGAGAGACGTTGACACGTTTGTCTGTTTTTTTTGTTGTTCTTCAGGCTCTTTTGCTTTCTCCACCTCCTCCTCCTCTTCCTCCTCCTCCTCTCCTCTCTGTATTTGTGTGCTCTAGCAAAGCCTATTCTTATCCCTTGCCCACTGTTTTGTGTAACAAAACCCTCTGTGGTTGTCTACCAGCGGCACTGATGAGAAATGGGGCATTTATATAACTGGCTGTTTGTTTGATTTCAGATAAGCTATCCCACTTCAGTTTTTGTAACTTCTTGTTAAATGATGTTGATGATGGTAATTATGATGATGATCTCAACGTAAAATGATATCCGTGATGTGCAAGGATGAACTTGGGACCCTCCCCTTAACCCAAGTGCACCCGACGCCTCTGAGACGACCAACAACTGGGCTGCGTTCAGCGAGGTGAAGCATTTACAGTTCTGCTGAGAGAAGCAGAAGTTTCTAGATTATTACACCACGGCCTAACATGAGGACACACACTCATACCTGCTCCACACAGTGTTTCAGTGATTAGTGTCTTCTCTGCTGAAACAGACCCCGAGTACTCTGATTGTGGTTCCTGCTTCTGGTCTGGGGCTGTGTTGTGTGCTACTTTGACATTACTCAGATCAAGCAAAAATTAAAAAAACAAAAAATAAATAATTACAACAATCAAGCAAAAAGATGCTGCATGTCAAACAGATTTAGCCTAGGTGTTTATAAATTGACTGACTGACTGACTTGGCTGCCTTCTTAACCATTTAGACCCAGCTGTACAAAGGCTTCAGGGGCCCCAGGGCTCCTTGCAGCACGAGTAACCATAGATGACCGAGCTCTCCTACCTTTATTTGTGTCTTCGGACACTGAAGCATGTTTACCAGTGTTCGGTTCATACACTTACACGTACGTTTTGAATGAAGCCGTCCACGAATCAGTTTCTACTCAATGAAACTGAGAACCAAGAAGAATGGGGAATGTTTCTGATTAATGTTGTACTCTAAAAGAAAAAGAAAAAATCAAAGGGCCTAAATGGTGTCTGTATATATCAGCTGTTTTTGACATTTATGATTTTATTTTTTTTTAAAACACCATAAACGGACTGAGGATTTGATCATCTGTATTGATGATCGCCTCCAGAGCTACAGCAGAGATGGTACTTTAATCTCTTCAGCCTTCCTCACTGATTACTTTGCTGATGTGCAGAAGCTTTTATTTTTAGAAAACAGCTTATTCTTTTATTTGTCCTTTTTTTTGGGAATATCTGTCCGTCGTAATCCACGTCCTTCTCAAACTAATGTTGATTCACATATTTTTGTGTTAATGTATGTTGATGACAAAATTGTCTAATGGACAGTTATAAATAATGTTAATATGTTTTTTTCTGAATAAAGATTTCAACGAAATTGCATCCAATGAGCGTACAGTTGTGATTTTTATTGCAGTGTAACTATGTAGCTGGTATTACTGCCATGATGTTTATAGGAATCCTTTATAGCTTCAGTTAATGAGTCTATATGTCTTGTAGTCTGGGGCACCACCTAGTGTCACAATGCACATATTACATATGGAGATAGCAAATGTTCCTAAACTGTTTAATCTGGAACACTTGTGCAATTGAATTAACTAGTAATATTACTATAATAATATAACTTGCTAATAAATTTCCTGAATTAATTACCAAACATTTGAAATGTTTCTCTCTAGTTAAATTGACTTTCTGTACTTAAAAACACCATCACATCCTGCTATACTGATACTTTATGGCTAATTTATAGTTTGGATTTGATGGATGCATATTTTTACTCTTATACCAGTTTCTTCCTGAACTCAGACCTAATCCAAATTATAGCACCTCATTTCTAAGCTGCAGCACACTGACTCAATAAAAATATGCATTTAACATGTAGATCTATACATATACACGACTATAACTCTTGTACAATGTACACTGCACTTTAGTTTCACAATCTTTTAAAGCCTTATTTATGTCATTTTCAGTTTTTTTAAGAATGCTTTTAATCATGTCTTGTGGAACGGCTACTTTACATTTCATTTCACTGCCTATACTGCATGTGACGAATAAAAGCTCATTTTACAGCAGACATTTTGACTTGTCATAGTCCGACACTGCTAATTACCAGCAACCTGAACCTGAAACTGCTGAACTGGCTTCTGAAAATAATCATGTTATGATTTACAACTGTGAAGCACTTTGGGCTGTTGTAAAGGGCTATAGAAATAAACTTTGATTGATTGATTGATTGATTGATTGATTGATTGATTGATTGATTGATTGACATCTGTTCATTTATGAGTGAGACACGTCAAAATGCCTTCCACACAACCTAGAACAATAATATCTATTGCTTACATACGCAGGACTAAAAGTGTGCTTCAGACTTTATATTTAAAGCTAGCAATAAAAACAGAAATCGAAATGGCAAGAAGCAAACATTTCATCAAATTTATAGGTCACAATATAGAAAACAGACGTGACATCCTAAAACACAGCATCACTCGGGAACTGCAAATGTTCAATATATTAAATCCCTGCACAGCAGAGACAGAGACAAACAAGGAAGGAGAAAGAAGAGTTAAACTTGGTTAACCTATTCTGTAATAAATAAAAGCTCTGATGTAGCTGGGCTTAAAAAGACATGATTTAGTCTATTCCCTCCCAAATTATTTCTTAACTCAGACAATTTCTTTACAAGGCACTTGAAAGTAACACAACCAGCTCGGACATGATTTACTGGACATGTGTAAAATGTTAAATGATTAATGGTTGACAGGAAGCCTTTATGAGTTGTGATAAGAATTACAACCTTAGTGTAAAAATGCAACGTTTTCTTCAATAATTGTAGGCTACACAATGACAGCACAGTTCAACAGGCACACTGTAAAATGTCAATACTGATGATTTTGGCCACAAAATATGACATGACATTGACCAACATACAGAAACTTTTGTGTGCAGCAGACATAGTGTTTGTACAGTAAACAAATCAAAATGACTTCATTATGGGGCTCACTATGGTGAGCAAGCAAGCAGCTTACAGTAGATGAAATGTTTATAACAACCGCACAACCAGGTACAGCTGAGGAGGTTTACGTCACGTGTTTCTTAATGTAGTGTTAAAATAAATTGCCTGAAAACCTGATTAGTTTGTGCTTCTCCCATTTGAAAATTAGGTTTATTTCAATCATATATACACTCACATATTTTGGCTCAAAAGCTATAAGACTGCAAACACACAATGTCTGAGGATCTGTCCACTCTTCTGACAGTAAGTAACTTAGCAATATTGCAAATCTCTTAAATGCAGTTTTGCACAATTATCAGTGTTCTTAGGCTGAACATAGTATTATCACAATCACACATCTTGTCTCTCCCAGAGGTGTTTGCCACATTTCTTTCCCTCTATCCTTCCTCCTGTGTCACAGTCTCTGTTTCAGTCTCTGTCTCAGAGTGTTGCTCTAGCTGAGCGGTCAGGAAAGGGTTAAAGAAGAAGTCAAAACCAAACTGGAGGGCGTTCTGAGCTGTGCGCCTCCAGTCATGCTCGATCTTGTACTGCCTGCGGCTGGGAAGGCGGGCATCCATGCACGACATGCAGTGGATTGCTTTCAGTTCGAACACGGGCCATTTGGAGCCTAAACGTCCCTCCAGTATGGTGCTGAACTCCACCAGGCTGCCGGTGCTTAAGTGTAACAGCACAGACTTGAACTCATTGCTCGCCCGCAGAACTATGTCCTTAGTCGCGTCTTCGTCCTCCACGATTGTCCCGTTCTTGGTCTTCCTTTCCAGCGGCATCCCCAGCGTGACTTCAAATTTGTACCGGTCGAACCGTTTGATGTGGCATTCGTGCTTGGCCAGTTTTTTAAGTTTACAGAGGGGATCCACTGGAGGAGGAGCTGGAGCAGGCAGAGGCTGAGGCTCAGCTGTGGCGTTCTTCACCTCATCACACAGAGGATACGGCTCACCATACAGGCACCGCATCCAGTTCCCCACAACCACAGGCAGCAGGTTGATAACCGACTGCGGTCCATTCTCAATGTCCGTCACACGAACGTACTTGAAGCGTCCTGTCCAGGTGACACGGTGTCCTTCGAGGTGAGAGCAGAGAATCTGGGTTTGGGCCATGTTGTACTCTTTCCAGGCCAGAGGGCCGCAGAGGTTGCTGTACTCAGGCCACGTCAGGGTGGAGTTATACACCTTCATGCCTTCAGATCTGTAGACGTACATCCAGCAAAAGAGCACCACGGCACTGAGCCACACCAGGATGAGCTTGACGATGCTGCTCCCCGACAAAGAGCGAAAAACCACGATGGGGTTGAGGCTGAAGCGGGTCCACAGCCTCAGCACTACTGGCACAAAGCAAATAGTCAGCGTGACCACCATCTTGGTCAGCTCCAAAGTGAGAAACCACTGCGCTAACTGGATGATGAGCATCGCAGCCAGGCCCAGTGAGAGTATTGGAAGGGCAAACAGGAAGAGGAAGTAGCCCACACAGGTGCGGATGAGTCCAATTGCAGAGGCGTTATTGAGGAACACCAGGCACAGCTCACACCAGGTGAAGCAAACCAAGTAGGGTACCAGGCACAGGTAGGTGCCCTTAAAGCCTCTCAGCTGGGCCATACGGAAGAGGAGATAGAAAAGGTGTCCATACAGCAGACATGGCATCCCCAGGTTTAATACCACGATATCTCCAAGAGGCACAGTGATGAAGGTCATCCCAAAGACCCTGAGGATCCAGAGAGAGTCTGGCAGGAAGTGAGTGAGGGAGCACGCCCCAGAGAGGACTTCTGTGAGGAGGGCTTTACGAGCGAAGAGCTGAGCGGAGGCATGAAGGCTGAGGAAGGCAGTGATGGTGAAGAAGAGAGCGACGGCTGCCAGCTCAGAGCAGGGAATCCAGGATTTATCAGCAACAGGGAAGGAGAAAACCACAAAAACCACAGAGAGCAGGAAATACCTGCAGAAATAAGACACAGGATGTACTTAGTTACTTTCATGGTATATACGCATTTCTCAACTTGATTGAATTTACTATTTTTGGTTTAACTGCTTCTTTTGAAAATAATAATTCACCAATACACCTCTTTGACCTTTTTGAATGACCATATTTGGTCAATTTTCATGTTAAATAAGTTAAAATGAAAAAAAATTATTCTTTGCATCTCGATTGTAATAAAATTAAATCGTTTTTAAAATCAACCTAAACTAAGCAAAAACCCCATGACTGTATCTATGTGACAATAATAGCCGAAACCAATTTAGTAAAACCTGAACCAAACCCAGCTTTAAACGTACACAGAAAAGAGTGTAAACTGTAAAAGTGGAAGCTAAGAAAATGAGTGAATATGTAATGAAGGCAAACTGAGACGGACTCACAGATAAGGCTCCAAATGGGTCCATCCAAAGTTGGTCTCAGCCTGCTCCAGGTCAATACCAGGTTCAAAGTGAGCGAGCAGGTCTGTCAGAGCCCGGAAGTTTTCCCACGCCTTAGAATTCTGTAGAAAAAGAAAAACAAGTTAATTTCTGTGTACTGTCAGATTCACAAATCTATTTTCCAAATTCTAAAGCAAATTTAAGAGCTTTCATTTACACTTGCACATTCTAAATATTGCTAAAAATCAAGAATGCAAAGTCAGAAAACAATTGAACTCATCACCGACCTGAAACACTCGCAGTGTGCAGATCACCATGGAGAAGAAGGAGAGGTAGAAAACCAGCAGCGGGATCAGGAAGATGAAGAACTCGATGGTGAGGTTGGAGATGATGAAGAAGAAGATGAGTGCGTTAACGTGGTGGGTGGGAATCAGGGCGCTGAGCCACTGCATGCCAGCTCGTGACGCCCAGTCAATGAGATGCTCTTTTATCTCCAGCAGGGCGTACAGAGGAAACTTCAGCAGCTGACAGAACCGCGAGAAAGGAGGAGGACAGAATCAACACACTGACAAACCCAAACCTGATTATACAAATTATATACAGACTTTCTCTGGCAGCGTTCCTGAAGCACCGTCTCTACAAGACAATCGATGGGACCACAGACCATATTTATCAAACATGACAGACTCAAAGTTCTGGCTAAATGCGAAGAAAGGATCAGTCAGTCAGAAAATCATCAACTACCATGAGAAAGTGTATTTTTTTTGCAGATAACTAATATGTTACTTTCAGCTTTGGGATGTTTTCAGCCATTTTAAAAAAAACATCTGAACTGATAAAATAAACATCAGACTATGTGATGATGAAGACAGCAATACCAGCTGCAGATCCAGTTATTTGAACTGATTCTACATGAATCCCTTTGAAAGAGCAGAAAATCTTAATTGTGACCGAACAATCAAAACTAACGACTTGATTAAACTATCTGCTGTTGCCTTGATTAGTTAATACATTGTTTGGTTCACAAAATGTCCAAGAATAGTCAAAAAAAGGCCCATTACAAACACCCAAATTGGTGTATTCAAATCACTTAATCTGTTCAACCAACAGTCCTAAACCAAAGATAGCATTAGAAGTAGTTTTTAATCATAGAAGATTAAGAAAATGGGCAAATATTTACAGTGATTTTTGGGGGGATTTTGCTAAAATCACAGGTTAATTTTCAAAGAAGTGACTAATCAAATAACTCATGAATTGTCACAGTTTTGCAAAATAAACAGAAGCACTCTACATCTTTTTTTTAATGGTTTTGGAGCGCAATTAATAAAATCAAAATACTGACAAAACCATATCAGCATCTGTTGACACAAAAAATACTCAATCCAATACCGTAAACGGCTTCATTATAACAAATCAGCTTAGTGACTGAAAATTATTTGCAGGTTGATAAAAAACAACACACAAACTGCATGATCTGGAATGACTGACACCACCTGTTTAATGATTAAGATTACAACCAACTGTGGACACATTTTAGCAGGGGATTCACTGCTGGCCCACTGTCACGGTTCAGGTGCATCTGTGTCAAATGCACATTCAGAAACGAGCTATTAAATGTTTTTACTTGAACAAATTTAGATGAAAAATGAAGAAGAAAAATGCGAAGCTACGCTCTCTATTGACACAGCTTGTGACCTACTAGAAACAAGGAAAGCTGGAAAAGGTGATAGAGGTGGGAAAGAAGTCAAAAGACTACACAGAAGGTCAGTCAGAATAGAATAAACGAAGGACAAAGGGTTAGAGTATAAATATAATGGCAGAATAAAGTTTTGTATATCTGTTCCTGTTCTCCACAGATCAGCCATGGTTTGTCACCTTTTGGTGCAGGGGCAGTTCATCTGGATTCTTCACTACTACGTCGTCGTCGTCGTCGTCATCATCGCCTCCTGCAGCAGCCATGACTGGAGACGGTGCGATACCCTGAGCGTACTTCTTAGTCATCTCAACAAAGTCATCAAGATCCACGTGGGAACTGGCTGCAAAGAAGCACAGAAGGAATTTGCTTTGATCTTACTGTTGGTATGATTTCATTATTTTTACAGAATAAAAATAATTACATAATATAACAACAATAGTTATTCTCCTCTGAGCCAGTTTGGGCATGACCTCAGGGGAAGAAATTACTAATTGTGCATGACTAATCCAATTATCAGCCATGTTTGAGACCACACATACCCTCACTGGTGACCATCGTCTCCAGGACTCGCCTCTGTTTCTTAGCAGAGCTGTTAAGTGGACCAGGGGAAACTGGTTTGCCTATAGATGGAGGATAAAATAAAGATGATAAAGATGTATGAATTAGGAAATGTGGAAACGCAGTATTTTCGCTCTCGTACCAGGCTCTGCGTGGACATGTTCAACGTTTTCCAGCATCTCAGAAACTGCCACCGCCTTCTTCCTCTCCGGGTTCAGCTTCCAGTACATGAGCAAAGCTGCCTTCCTGACTCCTCTCTCAAAACGTGTTTCTGTACACAACTTCTTCACCTCCTCAAAATTCTCCAAAGTGATGCCTGACAAACACAAAAAGGGAAATGTGGTGACTGATAAGTCGGCTCAAACTATTTCAACAATCAAGTGTTACCATTAATCTAATCCTAATGTAATTTGTAACATCATACCAATGATACTTCACTGATAGCTGTAGATTGAGGGTGGCAGTGGGACATTGTGGTACCTTTTCTGGAGGCTAAGCACTGCTGAAGCAGTCTGACTGCATCCTTGCGGCCCTGTTTTGCAGCCTGGATCAGCCAAGTGACCGCTGTGCAGTTGTTCAGTTCCTCATCGCTTTCTTCTGCCAGTGCCAGGAAGTAACGGCCCATCTGGACAAACACACACACACTCTTAGACTTGCAACACAAGCACTGCTGTGACGCAGTGACCTTCCCTTCAATATGTCACTCTAAGATAACAATTATCATCCACCATATGGCCATTAAAGTCAACAGTATTTGCAACATGTTAATTGCCACTGACCTTCGTCTGCGCCTTCGCATCACCTGACTTTGCTTTTTCCTCCAAATCCTCCAGACTGACCTCTTCCTCTGGCTCTTCTGAAACAGAAAACAGTTTACAAACACTGTGCAGAAGTTTTTATAGGTCTGTACAACTGAGTACACATTATATTAGTGACACTGTATTGAAGACAGTCCCACAAAATCCCACTTGTGAAAAATGTGCAGCTGCTTATGATGATAAATGTAAGAGACATATTTCTACTTGTACATATTTCTATTTTAGCCATGGCACTAATACAAAAGCTAAAATATTACAGTAAGTGCACATCTTTAGTCTGGGGAATTGCTGTGTTTTTCTTTGTCTTGGTAAAGATGTTCCCACACACATACAGAAACTTAAATGTGATGTCTTTCTGATGCACTTGGCATGAGATGAGTGAGATTTTACACTCTACAGTGACAAAAAGATTTCATTTACAAGGCCTGAAAATATTAGACAAGTCATTTTAGAATAAAATCAACTCTAACCAGACAAAAAATATTTTTATTTATCTAACAGAAACACTTGAGCTACCTGTGTATTAAAAATAAGTATGGATTCCAACTATACAATATATTCAGTTTTCTTCATATTGAATAAGTAACAACTCCTTTAAATTGTACTTAGTTTAAAAGAAAAAAAAACAAAACTCTGCAGACATGTTCCAGAAAAGCATAAATAGGCATGTAAAAACCAGTTCAATGTGTCAGTCAAAGACACATGAGAGATTCTAGAGCACGAGAATGAGTCAGATCTTTCCAGAAATAGCTGAGGTCTTGATAACACTCGACCTCTGAACCCTCTTAGTTTCATTATCGTCTTCTTTTAGCTGATACGTCCTACTGTTCTCAAATCCCACTTCTCCAGAGGAGTGAAAATGTGTGTCTACTTTCCGTAAAGTAAGGCATCACATTTATTGCATTTAAAACAAATGACAGGAAAAAGATGTGACTTGGCAACAAGCGTGGAAACCCTTTCCCAAGATTCACAACGCCCACATGCTGCAAGTGATACTGGTGAGTGAGATGGGAGACTGTCAGCGCCTGCCTGTCTCAGGAGGCTAAAGGAAAGGCGATGGGATCTGACAACTTATATCAGATGCCCGTCAATGCTCCCGGTACGCTGCTCATACTTTAACCCTGCGCCTGAGCCCTAAAATAACTGTTTGTTTAGCACAGTCAACAACAGCTGCAAGATTTCCTGATGCAGCACACACACTGACACGGTGATGCAATCTGTCTCCTATTTTTTTATTTTCATTGGCTACATTATACAAATTGATATTATTACTAGTTTTAGACAGATAGACATGAAGAATCGTGTGTGTTTTTTTCCAGAGGACTTGTTTAGCGCTAATGGAAAATTGCTGTCCTAGTTTAATGACTGAAGTGTTAGATTTCACACTTTCCAGTAACGCTCCATATTTACACAACATGATATCATTGCAAAATCATTTAACAAACTCAAATGTTTTATTTCCAGTGCAGCTAAGATTTCATCCCACACATCAACTTTACATGCTGGATTTGGTTTGTTAACCTATGAAAAAAATAGGGGTGAGACAGGATTTTCTCCCCAGGTCAGCAAAGTGGGAGAGGCCGCTTTACATGTCGTGGTAAAAGTCCACAGTTGTCATGGAGGCACTGCTGTACACACAGTAAAGTGGGAGTGCTGGCTGCGCTGATTGTTGAAGAAGTGCAAAGCAAAACAGCGAAGCAAAGCTTCTCTTTTGCAACTGCAAGAACAAAGACCAGAGTTTAATTCTCACCTGGTTCAGGCGTCCGAGGAGGTTGTGGAGCTGTAGCAGCAGCTCCAGCGGCTGAGGATCCATTTGGGGGATTCTCTGTAGATGCTGCATTGAGCTGAGATCTGCCCACGTGAGAAAGGCTCCTGATGGGCTGGCGCAGAGGTGAGGCTGTAGGTGTGAAAAGCGAGGAGGACCGGGACAAAAGACCTGGAGAAGTCTGAGGCGAGGCAGTGGAGGGAGAAGATGAGGGTGTGGTTGGAGGTGTCAGCATGGTGAGTTTAGGCTTAGGCCTTTCTGAGGTCGATGTAGTTGCAGCAGCAGATGAGCTGAGAGAGGAAGGGTCTGGCCTCCGGGTGGTGGGAGAGGAAGGGTTGAATTTTAGGTTGGATGAGTTTCCGGTCGGTGAAGGTTCCATGGCTGAAACTACATTCAAAAAAATCTGTCAAATAAGTTACAATCCCACTGATTGTTTATGTTTTTTTTTAAATACCAAGACAATAATGCTAAAAGTTTACACCATAGCATGGCACCAGTGCATAGTAGGAGGTGCATGTTCGAAAAATAAAGCTAACAAGGAGGGATCTAAGTAGACAACACCTGTTGCAGAGTAACAGGTGGCTTGAAAGAGCGGGTTCTCTTTTCATTTGAACATACCACTCGTTAATCAGCTATTACTATCTAACAAAACTGTAGTGCACAATCCAGTAATTGAGGTTCCTGAGTTTTCTATAGATTGGTGGAATAAGTACAGTCTATAGTATCAGGGTATTCTGTGCACCAGTACCAAACAGATAGGTGCCGAATGTTTGTGCAATTTCATTCAAACATCATGCAGACTGGGGAGTTTCAACTGTGTTTTTAGTCTGTGTGGTCAACAGCCACATCTGTTAGAAAAACGAAAGACTAAGCTTTGCAAAAATTGTGAAACCAACCATGTGGCAACAAGACCCATGCAGATTTCCATCCTCATCAATTTCACAACAACATGTTTGAGTCTATCTTCGACCTGCACTGTACTAGATAGTCCAGTTCCTTATTTTGATTTAGGCTAAATATCCCTTCATGTTGTGCTTGCATCTAGTTTGGTTCAGCTGTGTAAAAGCTTTTGTTTTCTGTGACAGCAAACGTATAGCGTGGTCTACAGTCTATTTTTAGAATGATAAAGTAAGCCATGTGCAGCTATATTGAGAAGGTGACATCCATGCAACCCACTGACTGGAAACCAAGTGTCCTGTTGCAATTTAGGGAACCCCCTGTTGGTCAGCAGACTGGGCTCCAATGACACCAATTCATCCGAAAGACTAGGCTTGCAAATAACCTTCTGGTGATCCCAGTTTCCCACAACCCCTTTCCACAATTACATTATTATGTTTATGTGGCGCTGCAATCTTTATGCAGCTAACGTTTAGCTAACAGTGGCAGATGTGGCAGGTAGTGCTAGCAGCAATACCCGGTGCTTTTGTAGCTAATGCTAACAAGGATTCACATTAAAAATGTCGTTTCTGTTGTCCGCTCACCTTCCCCGCAAACACACCGGCTTATTTCAGGTCCTCCAAGTGAAAAAGCGGTTTAATATATCTCAGGTTCCTCGTTATTTAATGTCCCAAGTCATTTCGCCCCGTTGCCTTCTGTAAGATCTGCCTGTCCTCTGTGGTCAAACTCCAAACACACAACGTACAGGACACTCTCAGCTTCACGTCCACGCCCATTTTCAATGTGATTGGACAAGGTTGATGACGTCAGTTTGTACAACGCGAAGTGATTGGCTGCACAGGCCGGAAGTTTAAATACTTTCTCCGAGTGAACAATAATCAAGAGTCGATCGACCACAATAGTTTCTGAATTATAAAACAAGTAAAATTTCTCTTCATTTAGCTTCTAGCAGCAATTTAAATGGGCTTAGTCGTGAAATAAGTTTCCGTGATTTAAATTTTGCCTGTTTTATTATTATTTATTATTCAATTTCATATACCTTCTTGTACAAACGTGATATTATTTGTACCAGGAGATGGCAGTACAGAACATGTTTTTGTTCAAACGTGGCTTGTCTATAGAATGTTTCCTGTCAGTATTTATTTAAAATTACAAAAAATATGCTTTTTGCAACAAATAAAAATAAACCTGCCAGTCTACTCTAATTATTTTAATTGTCTTTGATTTTTATTTCCATATATAAACTTTAATTGTGCATTATGTCCATTGTTATGTATTTTTACTGTCATGAAAAACGGAATAAAAATGGAACAGTATTTTGGTAGGTGAGGTTTGGAGGGAAAAGGCAGCATTTTAAGGTCATACTGAGCGTGAGAGTATGCAAGAATTACCACTAAGTGACAAGTGTCAGAATTACAAGTAGTATAAGATGCTTAGACCTAAATACTATACAATCGGATTTAGTTAAAGCTTCAGCAGTTTTTCTAACGACTGTTGTAATCACAGAGTCCAAACTCTACACATTGGCACAGACAAGTTAGTTGTTTATTCTGTAAAACAACCGATGCAAACTGTGATAGCCTTCAACAAAATCTAGGATTTAGTTCTAATATTGGAGGATTGTTCAGTGAAAACAACATGTTGATTTAGACCAAAGCAGGGTTTGTAATTATGCTCAGTGTGTTTTTTCTGGAAACATGCAGACCAACAATAAAGTTCAGAAAACATTCAGAAGAGGGTCACCTGCGAAAAAAGGAAGGAGACCAGACAATTAGAGGACTTTAAAGGCAACAGGACTCAGGGGAAGCAGTGAGATTAAAGTTCAGTCTGGGAATGAGAGTAGATACCACACTGTGGGAAAAGAAGGAAATTAGGGCAGTAATTGCTTAACTGCAGCTGCATTGAAGCAGTTATGTAAAGAGTTCTCGATTAGTAGATTAACGCAGTTCAGCTAAGAGGATAAGCAGGACCCTTATACTGGTTTTGGTCTTTTGCATGCACACTTTCAATCTATATTAGGCAATCTGTCTTTCAATGGGTTTAGACACACATGCACTCACAGATGCATCTCATCTAAATTAGGCAAGAAAGCTGAAGACACATATTTGCAATAATAATCAGCTTGTTATGAGTGCAAATCTTCTGATTATGTAAATCCCTTTGCAGATTTTTGAGGGCCACACTGCCCCTGCCCGACAGTCACAGCCAACACATACAGATTTTTACCGTGGGGTCATTACTTAAGTAATTGGAACTGAAACAAGCTGATCTTGTTAGCTTAGTCTGCTTGTTTCTCAGTCTGCATCCCCTTCCAGGAAATAATGACTCAAGACTCAAGTGGTGGAGAATCCCCATCATATTTCCAATCCGGCAAGCCTTCTCGCTTCACTGTAGTGATTAGAAACTGCTGCATTTCACAATATGGAATTAAAACTGGAATTCAAATTCCTCTCTTTGTCAAGTTAACAGTCCCCGTATATACAGTACAAGCCTCACCCAAAGACTCCCCCCAGCAATGCCAAGGACTCTTGCAGGAAGAGAGACCTGAAGAGGAGGTATAGTCAGTAACCATAGCAACCAGAAGGGTTATGCGAAAACGGACACTGAATGCAGTGAAGATGAGTATTACCAACGCAAATGCAGCCCAGTAGCCATTCTGACCTTTGAAGTTTCTCTCTGCAGAGGAATGCGCTGTATTACTGGATGGACTGCAGCCAGCTGATATTTTTGTCAAATTTCAAGACCGTTGGCAATTTTTAATTGCATCCTGTGAAATGTCAAACCAGCTAGCTTATGTTATAGTATTAAAATAAGAACAGACAACATGTTGTCACACAATCAGCTTCATATTGAGGAAAAGCAAGAGTGAATGCAACTTTTGTAAATTTAGTGCTGCTGACTACACCTCTAAAAGCACAAAGCATTTGTTAAATCTGCTGATGATTTGTGAATATTCTGCTTTTGATTAGTAATAATGCCATTTTTAAAATTATTTGCCAATCTTAATAACCTTTTCATGTTTCCTTCCTCTCCTGCATCTCATGCTGCTGTCATTTCTTTTGTATGTAATTTGTTGGTTTTTTTGTTTGTGTTTTGTTTACTGAGCTAATAAATGCAACTTAAAAACAAAATGAATAAAACTGCCTACAATCACAGGAAAGTACTCCACAGTTTCTAAATGGGGAAAATGTGACTCCTTCCTGTGGGTTATTTCTCTTCTTCATCTTCCAGCCCCTCTAACTATTGATCTGCTGCTATTTTGGGGCCTGAGTGGCAGAAAAAACACCGGAGAGAATGAGAATAATTGTGTAAAGAGCAGCTAAAGCTGCCCAATTTCTGGGACATGCTTATGTTTCTGTTGATTTTTTTTGTTCTCATTCAGATGCCAAAGCAAAATACAAATATGGCTTTTTACTGAAAATTCAACAAAGCTGATACTGAAGTCATTGGGATTATAAATGGAATATGATTCACAACAAACAACACAAACACAGACTGCAATATCTATGGAGACTTTAATAATAGATCTTGCCTGAAGTTCAGTTTGAAAATTGAAAAATTTTGCAATACATTGTTTACATATCAGCCACTGGAACTACAGCACCAGGACTCTCCTAGTTGACTCATATTCCCTCCACTGTGGGAACAATAAAAAAAGAAAAAACTTGTGTTATGAATCTGGGAGTAGACAGTTTAATAACACACTGTATTCAGGCACTTGGGATGTCTAATGGAACATCTGACTGCATTTACCATCTGTACTTCTATTAAACACCTCATAATTTAACCAAATGACACAAGAATAGAGAAAAAATAGTGCTACTTTGTTTGAAAATGCTTCAACAAATCACATATGCTTCAAACTCACTGGAATTATTCATTCATATTATGAATGAAACTTTTGGAAATGGACATGGAACATCAGCCTCAGATTTTTAACTGACTAACAGCAGTGACTCATGCCCGCGAAGCCTAATTACCTTCATATGATAGTGTTACGTCACCATGAGCACTAGAGACGTGGGTTTACATTGTGTAAAATAGGTCAGTTTGGTGGATGGCTGCAGAAATGGACTGAAAGGTGAATATTGTTTGATTCAGTGCCTCTTTGTGTATGTGAGTGCTTCCGCTAAATCCCGTATAGGCAGCAGGTTAGGTGGTTATATTCCTCCTCTGATCCTTTGGCCCTCTTTGAATACTGAGGGCCGTCACTAAAAGCTATAATAAGTTTAATCTGCCCACAGTCATGAATATGTTAAGCTTATTATGGACAGCTCTCATGGATATGCTGAAAACCTCAGATGATTATGCTAAGTTAATAAAAACAGTGACTCCTCACATTACCATGTTCCATATAACTGAACAAAAGAAATGTAAATAGTCAGACTGACTCGCGCTACCAACCACTGCTAGCGAGACAGTTACATTTTCCTCTGAAGAAATTTACGAAAAGATGCTTCACCACCTCCCATATTCTCCTAGAAGCATAATGTCAGCTTATTTTGTTTCACTCATACCTACAAGCACTTTAACATTTTTGTCATCACCAGTATTATCACCTAAATCTAACAACACGCCAAGCTCTTCTTTCATGAGATTCCACAAGGTTTAATCACAAGGTTACTGTGACGTCAAATGGAGAACTTTTCTTCATCCTGTTTCTGTGAACTGTACTGCTATTGTTCTTTCAGAGAGAGCATAGTTCAAAAACAGACTGACAAACTACCATGTTGCCTAAAACAGCTTTTTTTTTTTAAAGTACCTCAAGCAAAAATAATTAACCAAAAATAATCATTACAGTTCTCTGACACACATTTGCTCCATGAGTCAATTCTTCACCAAAACACAACAGGGCACACATCCCTCCCTCTCCTCATTGCTCTCAACCACAATGTTTTTTTCACTTTATTGCTCCATCTGTGAGCTGGTTTTCTGTTCTCCGCAGGAACATGACTGAAGTAAAGCATAACACTCCAAACTCACCTCGTTTGCTTGTCTGCTTCATCTCACTCAGATAAGTCCAATAGCTACATATAAATAGTGGAACCTTTTAAAACCTGGAAAATCCACTCAGGGAGGAGAGATAATGTACACAATTGAAACTCATCCCTGAATGTGTGCATCTCTTTCCTTCACCTCCTGTGGCCTGCATTGCCTTGCAGCAATTCTGTGCATATGTTGCAGCCACAGAAAGCTGCGAGGCTGAGTGTGTTGCTGCTGGTGAATGGCAGACAGGCAGGCGCAGTGTGGAGAATCAGAGACGGGCAGCTGTGCGTAAGTAATGCATCCTCCAGAAACTGGGTCACACTCACACCACTTTCATATTGTCAGATTATTTCACCTACTTCTATAATTTGACGAGTCATATTGTCCTAGATAGAAATATACTCAATTTAGAGGCCTAGCTGAAGCCAGTGCAGATAAAGATAAAGGCAGAAGAAAGTCTGGAGGGATACTTTTGAGTTGGTATGGTAAGACAGTGATGGTTAACCCTAATAATCGTTATGTAATATGGAAGAAATTCTTTTTACAGTGATGCAGCAGAGTACAATATATATAATTGGCACATTAGGTACAAAACAAGTACAGGACTGCTGATAACATTTAACACTGTAGGTATTCATGAAATAAATATATTAAGAAAAAATGAATGAAATAATGAGGAAATGTAAATATAAAATTTTCGATAAATTGAAAAAACATGAAAGACTGATAGAATTTTATATTGCTATATAATGACAATATAGATTATCAATCTCTGCTATATACTGTTCATTTATCTATGGGAACATTTTTTATTCAGAAAGAGAAATGTGTCAGGTTCTGTTGTCTTTAATCTCTTCCTTTAATGATTTGAATATGCTTCGTAATTATCTCTCTCTGACAGACAGTAACAAAATATGCTTTTAAATATTATAGACATATATTTGAAGAAACACCTGGGAACAAATTAACTGCCTTCTGATTACATTGGTTTGTTGGTATAGAAAGCAATTAGGTAATTTTTACCCTTATCATTTCTGCTGTAATCAAACCATGCAAAAGATCTGAGAGAGAAATAATGACAAATTTGAGATTTGATAAAACGTCTGGGTAGATTCTCATCATTTCAGGTCATGGAAATCCAACTGGACTTCTGCTTAAGGTTTAAGAATCTAAATGAGATTTCTCGAAAATTTCACAGTTCTGATGCTGAAACCATTTCTTTGAGGTTCAAGAAGCTAAAGGTTGTTTTGTGAAGACTTGTAGAGAATGTTGACACATCAGATGTTTTCTGTGAAGGATAATGAAGCTGTCTTTTATTCATTTTGAAACTATCCTCACAGTAGGAGCTTGAAAAAGGGATGTAAGTGCTTTAGTGAAATCCTCGGAGCTTCAACAAAAAGCAGTTGGGCTTCTCATCTTGAAAAAAGTACATGCATATTTTCAAAACCTTCTACTGTGATGACACCTCTAAAGAAGTGAAACACTGCTTCATTAGAGTCCTGATAGAGAACTGATGAGGTATCAATGTTTTTGCTGTAAGTTTTGCAAGATAGTGGCTGTGAATCGATTTAAAGAAAACCTCTTTCACTTTATTACTTGTGTATTTGTAGGGGTGATGTCCAAACAGGCAAACATTAGAAATGAAAGTTGTCCAGTAAAAAACAACACAAGGAGCAGTCAGGACATTGTATTGTTTCAGTTCAGTGTCTTCAAAATATTACAGTGCTGACGGTGAAACCATTTAGATTTTATAGGAATTTGGTTTACAATACACAACATACACAGACTCTAAGTAAAGATTTCTATAATAAATCATGAGAGAATTTCAGTTTGCAAATTAAAAATTATGCAATAAATATTTACATGCAATAAATCTATGTCTATGCAATGCATATTTACCTTTAAAGCACTGAATCTAGCTCTACAACACTATAACTTTACTAAATCTGTTGACTCATAGTCCTTGCACTATGATTCTGAGTATAGACAGTGCATTTGCTCAGTGTTCAACCGCTTGGGAAGTCTAATGGAACATTTGACTGCTTTACCAGGAGTTAACTTTCTGTTTAATGCCTCGTACTTTACCAAAATGAGAAAAAAAAGGACAAATCAATATCACTCTGTTTGAAAAAGCTTCAGCAAATCTAATAAAATAAGGTTTTTGGGGCTGACATAGACAAGCAGACTCAGAATTTTTAAGGAGTGCACAAAACAGCATTATTCTATTTTTAGACAACAGAGAAGATGTTTTTCTATTGGTGCACCAGCTGCAAGAGGAGCAAAGCTTGAATATTTGAAACATTTTTGAAAAGCATTTTTGTTGTAGTGGGAATAGCATCAGAAACACAGAATACTATTTTGGAGTAACAAAGAGGCAAAAAATTTACTGAGACTGTATTATATTGCTATGCATGTAATCTATAATGTCTCTAACATCTCAGCCACTGAAGCTTGTAACTCCTTCATAGGAGTCATAGGTGTCTTGGTGGCCTCGCTCACTAGTCTCTTTCTTGGCACTCAGTTTTTGAGGATGGTCTGTTCTAGGCAGATTTATGAATGTACCATAGTCCTTTCATTTCCTGATGATAAATGTAATTGTACTGAAAGGAATTCTCAGTGTCATGGAAATTTCCTTGCATCCATCCCCTTACTTAGAGAGTTGCTTGGAGTTTTCTTTTGTCTTCATGGTGTTGTTATAACCAGGAGTACTGATTCACTAGTGACTGGACCTTCCAGATATAGGTGTCTTTATACCTACAATCATTTAAGACACTTTTTCGTCACACTGAGATGATCTTCATTTCACTGATTTTGTGACTTTCAGCACCAACTGTCTGCACCTGTGTTGAATTAGGCGAGTCACATTAAAGGGGTGAATACAATCATTTTACATTTAGTACTTTTCATGATTCATGATTAACTGCAGAGTAATCTGTTTTCTCTTTGGCAAGAACGCTCTTTTTAGGTTAAAAAAAGTCATTAAATTGATCATTGTTCAACGTTTACTGCACTACTGGTTGGACGCCACACTGGCTTTCATTGTCTTTGTAATTACACTCCAATCTAATTTAATTAAAATGTTTTATCAGTTGAGTGTCCGTGGTAGAAGCATTTGTTTGTGAAGAAAAGATCGTGTTGCTTTTTGATATTTGTTTTTAATTTTAATTTTATTTTTATAGGTGAGTATTGGTGTGGTTTCAGTCTATGCCGCGGTTCAACCCTGATGACGTACGTCTCTCCCGCACCGGCTGCGTGTCCACGCATTAACCGCGCGCGGTGTCATTCTTGAACACGCAGTCAGGTGTCGCGCTTCTATCACGCTTACCGGCGACGCCCACCCGGCTTCTTCTCTTTTTTTTTTTTTTTTTTTACTTCCCACGTTCACGTCGACTCTGGCACCGAATCCCTCCGTTACTTATTTATTTATTTCTCGTCCACTCATGTGGATGAAATGTAGGCGGTAGGAGCGGATGACGTAGCGCGTGTACTCGGACGTTTCTGTGTGTGTGAGCGCGCGCGCGCGTGGAGGAAGATGTCAGCGTGCGGCGCGAGAGCAGGAGGAGGAGGCTCGAGGTGCTGGAGGAGACCGTGAAATGAAACGAGCCGCTGCTGCCGGATAGGGTGTGCTAACGTCTGAGGAGTAAAGTTGCTCACGACGGCGGTAGTTAGCGGAGCTCCTCGCCGTCTGAGGTGAGTTAAATTCGGCTGCCCACATCGACGCCCAGCCTCCCTTTCCTGGATGTGAAGCAGCACCAGGCAGCGACCCTCCTACATCAGGCCACTTGTGAACACCGCACCTCCATTTCAGGTAACTTTGTCCGCTCTTAAACGCGAACACAACTTCTGGGCAACACATTTTTGTAGCCTGACAGGCGGGTAGCTGCCGTGACACACACACCCGACATCCGTGTTTCGTTAGCTAGCAGTGCGGTGACGGACAGAGAGCCGCCGGCTGGGCTTCATCGTTTCTGGCTGTGATGTGAGTTCGGGCTGAACACAGTAGCTGCCAAGCCTCTTAGGGACCCGCAGAGGGATGTGGATGTGGTGTTTTGGCTGCATGCTGAACCCGTGTGACAGGGGCCGTGTCTGCCAGCTAGCAAAGAGGAAGCATGAAGCGTGATGATAACGACACGAACGATCACCATTAAACTGTTTACTCTCCTCCTTATCTTAGCTGTTTAATCGAGCTTTGCCCTCCTCTTCCACTCATGACGAGGGTGGCCCCTGCAGAAATATGGACCACGTTAGGCTGCGGTCGCACCACCGCACCACAGTGGAAATGCTACTCGGCGGTGGTTTCGCACTGAAACAGCCAGCACACGAGAGTGTGCAGCCTGGGTGCAAGGACAGCCGTCCTCTGTGGCTGGAGGAGGATGCTGCAGCAGCCCCTCGCATGTCGCCGTGGGGTGTGGTTGGCAAGCCGGACAAACAGGCTGTCAGCAGTGTAAACGCGCTCCTTCTAGCAGCACTATGCCCTTTAATCTCCTGTTTGACAGCTCATTAGAGAGCTGGCCATATCGCATTAAGCAGCATATTCCCTTAAACCATACCAGCCCTCTCTGCCATGCATGTTGTCTGCCTGTCCACTGTGTTTAACCGGCAGGGACTCCTGTCTGTCTGTTGCTGTTGCAGGCGGCTCTGGAGGCTCGTAATTCTGCCCCAGTGGACAGCCAACATGTGTTACACATTCACGTCTGTTTCATCAAATACTATGATGCATCCTGTGGTGCTCCTTGTGTGTGCTGGCTGTTAACTGTGCCCCAGACAGGGGGCTTGTACAGGAACAAGGCTGTAATTATTTTCACATGTTGATAGGGTCACTGGTCATTTATGATTATATCAAAACTAATCAGATTAAATTTGTTTAGATAGGACGTTTTAAGACAACCCAAGGTGACAAAATATGTGCAAATAAAGCAAGACAAGATACAGACATTCTAAAATCAACTTATAAAACAAAATATGATTGATATAAAATACTTCAAGCTAGAATAACCAGGATAACAACACAGATCAATTACTAAAATTTAACAAATGTAACATACTTCATTGTTAAGATCACAAAGAGCAACTAAAAGTCAGTAAAAACATGCCCATTTTGAGATTTTTCTCTAAAATATCACTGAAAAGGAGCATGTGATTGCAAGAGGAAAGCTATTCAAAAGCCTTGAAGCTGCTACTGCAAAGACAGGAGCCTCCACAAGTAACTGTTAAAAGCAGTTTTTCTGAGGCTCTAAGAGGCCTAGATATGCAGCAGGGGAAGAGAAGTTCTGAAATGTACTCAGGTGCCAATCCACATATAGCTTTATAAACAAATAAAAGACATTTATAATCAATTTTAAAGTTTATTTAACACTGTATTTATCAAGTTGACCTCACCCTTTCGCAGTCTTTTCTGTTATTTGAGCTAACTGAGCTGTAGCATCTAATATTGAGACTCCAATATATGTCACATTACCCCCCTCTTTTTCCCTCACTCCAGCCTTTCTACACTCTCCTCTCCCTAACTTAATTTGCACGGCTTATTCTTCATTCATAATCCTATCTTTCCCTCCATACCAGTGGCTTCCTCAGCATAATGCACTGAGTGACAGGCTGCTACCAGAATAATCCCAGCGAAGCATTAACCTCATATGTATGACTCTCACTTTGCTCCACTACTGTACCTTTCTCGTAAACCCTACGTTAAGATATACAAGCTTATCCTGACTATGCTACCATGTCTCTCTAGGGTATGGGGATGATGCTATCACTGCTAACATAAGCACATATGCACCCATGCATGCAAATGCACACACACAGATGCACATGCACACGCTGAAAACACACAATTCCTCCAGCAATGAATAACTGGAATGACCTTATTGACACATTAATAGGTACCATAGATTACAGCCTGAGCAAAAAAAAAAGAAAAAAAGAAGCAATACCATGCATGTGTAACAGAGACACAGAGCCAGAGAGACATTTTTTGTTTATCTGTTTGGGTTGACTAGTCATTGGGGTCAGTAACTTGTAGTCATTCTGCGGGCGGAGTAGTTTTTAGGTCATATGCTCCCCTAGTGTTGCGTTTGCATGGGTTACTCAGGCTCTCAATGGGATCTTATAGTGTCTTAAATGTACCTCTAGACTGCTGAGTGTGTGTGTTTTGGCTGTGGAGAGATGTCTGGAGTGTGGCCAGACCACTTCTGACAGTCTACACTACTGATGCTGATATGACTGCAACGGGATGGTGTGTTTGTGTGCCTGTGTGTAAGCCCAGGTGTTGTAACAAATGTGCAATGTAAAGAAAGTATATAAATCAGCCAGTTGACACCCTCACTGTTGATTTTTATGAAGCCAGCGAAGTAAGAAGTCTTTGTTTGAGCTCCCATTTGCCTATGATTTTATTGGGCCTTTATGTCTCACAAAAGTCTAGTTAATATTTGACACTGTGTGAGTGTGTGTGGTCTGTGTTTGGCTGGCTTTGAAGAGATCCATCTGTAATTGTGTAGCAAGCTTGTGACCATTGCAAATGCATTTGTCAACCTCACATGTCTCCTGAAGTTAAAAGTTAGCTGTTAAAGTGCTTGATTATGCATTTTTAATAACAATAAGAAACTGTTAGATTTAATTAATTCCATCAATTAAACTATTGCAGGATTTACTGATTTATTTTTTTGTATCCAGTTAGTGAAAATGTATTATGGTCATGTTGTAAAACCTGAAAACTAATTTATTGCACTGGAAGTACTTATTTAAAATCGCATGATTAATTTTAAATATGTCTTCATTTAAATACACCTAAAAGAAATTATGAGGTCTGATAAATTAGGTTGCACAGAAGCAGGCAATAAATAGCATTCTATAGGAAGACACAATTAAAACACAATAAAGCAATTATGCAATTAAACAAGACCTGACATTAATAATGAACTATTAGCAGAACTGAAAGGCCTTTGAAGAACTGATGCTTCCCCCTCTGCTAAACTGCATTACAATATGTGACATATATTCAAGCTTTGAACTGTGGGTTGAACCACAAAAACAAAAATGTTTTTCACAAATTATTATGAGAATTTCTCACTATTTTGTTACTTACAGAACAAGCTACCAGTTCATTAATTGAAACAATAATCTTGGGGTTAGATTAAGCTAACTGGGATGACATAAAGTGGAAAAATGTACCTATTGTAATGTCTACGCTTCTGAAGTGTGCTACAAACTCACAGAAAGACAAATGATGGAAAATTTTATTTCCAACTAGTAGATGGACTTTTTTTTAAAGGCCTCTTGTTTCAAATGGTGAAAACAGTTCCCAGCTGTTAAAGTAGTTTACTTTAAGCACCTGCTTTAAGAATGTTAGACCATTGTCCACTAAGCTGTACACATCACTTCCAATGTTTAGAACAGTAAATGTTTGCACCAAGAAATAAATATTTTCACATCTTACATTTACAGTGAATTTCAATCTAAATGGTAAAACCCAGAAACACCCATCGCAATGCACTGCCGCAACACAGAGTAAAGAGGGATTTCCTCAGGCAGTTACGAAACTACCTATATGTTTGTCATGCTGTTTTCAGCCTGGTGTGAAAAGATCAAGATTACAAGGTAAAGCCATGTTAGGCAGGTGGTAGCTTGGATACACAATGAAGCAGTTTATGTTCTTATACTGTATTGATGCCGATGGATACATTTTGTTCTTGGCCTTTTTTTCTCAAGTTCATTTCTTGTGCAGTAGTTATCTTAATTGTGAAACTGAGCTGCAGCATTTCATCAACACTTCTTTCTTGCTGTCACAACCAAATGAAATAACTCCACTGTTAAGGTTGATCCTCTCAGTGCAACATTGACTGCATTTAAAAAGGCCTTGGAGGTGCACTGTTGTTGGTGTTTTATTCAATTTATATAACTTGCAAAATATGACATGTGTTTGATGTAGTGAGTCACACTGTTTTTTTTTCTTTTTTAGTTATGAACGTGGGATTATACCAGCTATATATAGGCAATGTTAAAGACCAGGCTGTCAGTTTTGAAGTCAGTTGTGTTGAAAGGTTTTTCTTCCACTTTGCAGCAGAATATAAGCTGAACTAACTTTATGCTTTGAGTGGATGAGATAATTTAAAGTCTATGACCTGTGTGGCTTTTGTTTGCGTCTGTGAACATTAAAGGTGCTTGTTAGCTTCTCGGTGCCCCTATAAAATGTTCCAGTTTCCCATGTAACATTCCTGGTTTTCAATGAACTATAAACTTTGAGATTTAGTGCCTGGCTACCAGCTTGGGAACATGTGGTTTCAGAAAGGGACTGTAGGTAGTTGATGTCTTTGTGCCTGTACACACATGTTAGTTTCATGTGTAATGTAAACATTTATATTCCATTTATATCATAGTGTGTTAAATAGCAATAAGATCTCATTGTGTAACAGCACCACAAATTATCCACTGTAATAATCATAAAGTTGAACATCCCAGTTTTTTTTTTATTACATTAATGCCATAAAAATAGTTATGCTAGTGGTACTAAGACAGATAAAAAAAAGGGAATGAAAAAAGGGATTCACATGCATCAGAGCACTGAGGAAGAGCGTTACATCCAGATGTTGTAGGATGAGCATCCACGCCCCCATACCTTAGTAAGGAAAACCACTGAAACCATCCGTCATGCCTCTCAGCCATTTCAGCTTGGGTACACCTGGTCTCCCATAAAGGCACAGACATGCATAAACACACTAAAAACATTGGCAGGTTGGAAAACATTTTTTGTTCTTGTGAATTGTATGTGAAAATTCCACAACACATCCTTGTAGTCTGAGTCTGTTGGCCTACTGTAAACAAACAGGTGTTTGTTCCCAGTGTGAATACGCGTAGAGATATTTTGGTGCCTGTGTGAATGTGTGTCAGCTGTATCTGTCCCTAGCTGTTCAGCTGAAGGCTCGGAGAATGTGTGCTTGTGTCAGTGCTCTGTGTGTGAATGATCTTCCTCTCTCCCCCTCTCTTTCTGTCTCTGTGAATGGGAGTGAGATCAGTAACATCACCATGCCAGCAAGTGGGAGTGGAGAGATGGAGGTTAGGGAATGTAAGAGGAGAGATTGGTTTCTCTGGTAGAGGTTTGCTCTTTCCTCTTGTCTGCCTCTCTCTCTTCTAGGCTTAATCATCCTCCATCTTCCTTTCATTCTTGTCGCCTCCCATCCCCATTGGTTCCCAGCATCTGACTGTGAATGCTGCGTAAAAATTAATGTGGAAAAAAAGCCTCGTTGCCCTCCAGCTTCAAAGCATCTCTTTCTCTCAGTCAACCTCGGCTCACAGACTGGACCAGATAACAGAGTCAAGTATGTGTTTTACAAATGCACAGCCCTTATACAGTGCAACTGTGTGTGTGTATACTGTCTCAGTGTGTGTTTCGTGTCCACCATGAGACTTCTCCTTCCCATCATCCTTTGCTGTTAGAGGAATAGAGTTTTTGAGAGCAAGTGTTGCCTTGGTAACTATTTCTGCCATCTGTGTGTGTTGTATGAATGTTTGGCAATGTGTCTGGTAGAAAAAGACGGAGGTGCCTGTGATTTTAATGCTTCAGCTCCCTCATCGTTGCATTATTTATTTAATAGTCAGCAGAAAGACTGGAAGGTTACTGGGTTACAAACCACTCCAAGAAGAGATTAGAGGAGTCCATTTTCAGCTCAGCGAATGTGTGTCATTGTAAGGCATCTACAACAAAATGTGCAAATAAATAGCTGCTTACATAGCCAAAGCCTCTTCTCAGCTGGTAAAAAGGAGTCGAGACAAGTTAATCATTAATTTAAATCCCTTTGTCTTTGTTTCTTTACAGCCTTGCCTGAGGCAGTAAATGCCAACAATTTTGATTAGTGAATCATAGATTTTTCGAGCTAAACATTCCTCTTTTAGCCTCCCAAATTTGGTTGGATTTTATGGTTTTCTCTGTTTTATATTGTGACTCTCATAAATAAAGAAGTAGTTTTAGTTACCATACTGGACATACTGGTATGCCCAATATGTTTAGAAGGTAGAGGTGAAGAAAAATTTTGCAACTCTAGTGCACTGATGGATGTTGTGGAAGGATTGAATGACAGTAAGGCAGACAGCTGCTGTTTATATTCAGCTGGTCTACAGGCAAGACAAAATCAGTTAGATGTCTGTTTTAAACTGTAATTTGTTTCATGATGAGAAGGTGCAAGGACCAAAAGAATGCAATAGGAAAACCAGACATGAACAAGAAGGAAATAATAAAGTAAATACTTTTAAGTCAAATTTAGGATATTTCTCTGTGGCTCCCAAGGAGTGCTGATATGTAATTAGTTTACTCTAGACAAGAGAAGATTATCAGATCTCTGGATAAAGCAATTTCAAGAGTATCAAACTAATTGTGGGATTTATTAGTTTGTAGAGTGAAAGAAGGGTCCAGTGTGATGCTAGAGGCTGGGGATCGTAACAGCGGTGGCCAGACACATTTTCATGCACTATGGAGCCTTTTAAGTACAGCCGAGGGACTCCAATAGGATGATGATAAATGGCCAGTGTGCAGGTTAGGCAGAAAAGGCCGACAGAGGAGAGTGTAAATGTTGGTCCCCAGAATAGTCTGTTTTCCCCTGGCTATAGTGCGTCATGTGCCTTGTGCACAGAGTATTGTACAGAGTAGTTTTGTCTAACCTAGTTTTTAACACTGACTCACCCTTTTTCCATCTTTTCTTTTTCTTTCTGCTTGCCTGGCTATCTTTCTCAAACAGAAACTCTCAGCAGCCTCTAGCAACGATGTAGACTTTTCAACGACTTGATGATGATGCAGGGCCTTAAGGGGAGGAGGAGCAGTAACTGACTCTCCTCCACTACGCCACAACCTGCACTCTATGTCCGTCCTGATTGGGCGGCTGGAGTGCTATGTCATCAACTACACCCCCATCGGCCCAACCCGCAAAGAAGGGAAGGAAGCCGGAGAAATCGGAGGTGATGGCTGATTCGATGCAGGCCACCAATGAGGAGCTGAGGAGCAAACTTATGGACATCCAAATTGAGCTCCAGCAGGAGCGTGGCAAGGTGAGCGGGAGGGAGAGGACGAGGAAGGAGTAGAGGACTTCTATACAAAAGCATGATGGTATAGAGGTTGTGCCCTATGTGTGGTCACAACAGAAGGAGATAATGACCCATTTTAAATAATTATTTAGATTTTTTTTACATATTCATGTAGGTTCACAGACTTAGAACTAATGTTCAACACAAGCACGCTTGTAACAAGTAATATCTATAAAGGAGCTGTAACAGTAATTGTACATAGTATTACCTTTTACCTATGTAAATACAATGATATGCCAGCTCCTTTAGTTGGATTTTCACTAAGTAACATCAGCTTTTTTCCAGTTTCTCATTAGCAATGCAGTTTAAGACTTAGTGATGCACACATTTCCATTACTGTACACCATATAGCCAGTCAGCATTTTATTTATTCAGTGGCTGTTCGGCCTTTCCTTCTCACAATGTACATATTTGGAAAAGTCGTCAGAACAGTTTGCATCCCCTTGTGTCTTATGATTCAAACACAAAACACCTCTCTGTGCTCTTCTTTGTACCCTTTATGGTTGCATTTGGAAAATGGCAGTAACAGTACTGAAGTTCAGATCTTAATAATGCAAGGCACACTCAAAACATCTTTCAGATCCATAAATTGCAATTAAATGCATGGAATTAAATTCACTTTTTATGCTGCATTAAAAAAACAGCTGAGCGTTGTTTACTGAGCATCTCCTGCTCCCAGTTGGAGAATACATCACAACTTTATAGCTGTTCCATTTTGTTTTAGGCTACCTGGGCAAAAAAACTTGTAAATTAAGTCTGCAGCTCAAAGTCTGAACAAATGGCTGAACATTGTGAAGTACTGATGCTGATATAGGGATGCCAGCTTGACAGCAGTGTTACCCTCTATTATATCCTTTTCCCAGGCATGTAAACTCCGTGAGCGGCTCCAGGAGCAGCGTCAGGCTCGGGAGCTTGAGCAACACAAACATGCCGTAGCACTCACCGACCTGCGTGCCAAACTCCATGAAGAAAAACTACGGGAGATAGCGGCTGCCCGTGAGACCCTGGCGCGGCAGCATGATGTCGAGCTGGCCCGGGCCATCAAGATCCGGGATACCGAGGTGCAGAGGCTCCAGGGGCTTGTAAATGCACTGAGAGATGGAGCAGCTGACAAACTCAAAAATGCTCTTCTGGGAGAAGCTCGGGAGGAGGCCAGGAGAGCGTTCGATGGGGAGAGACTAAAGCTACAGCAGGAAGTAGGTTTTATTATGTTGTAGATTGTGGAAAACTTACAAGTGCTCTAGTACCTATGTACATTGTCAATTGTAATGGGCATTGTGTAACTTCACAAAACTGTAGAAAGAGTATGGAGGTCTGGATATTTTCTTAAGGAGCTCTGTGCTGTTAAGATAAAGACACTTTTTCAAGGAAAGCTGACATTCTAAAACCATTATGCGAGTGAATGTGTGTGTCTGTGTTCATGTGTGACTGTGTACACCTTTGTCAATTTGCTGTTGAAAAACAGGAAGCAGGGTGGAAAAGCCTGCTGCCAAGCTATTGTTTCACTGTAGCCTTCCCAGACAAACAGGGCATCTATCATTACAACATAAGACAAATGTTTATAAATGCACGATTATCAGTGTCTTTGTTGTTTTTGTTTTTGAGTGTATTAATACTATCGTGTGTGGGGGCGTTTTTTTTGTTTTTTTTTTATAGATTCAGGAGCAGAAAATGGCTAGGAAGCAGGCTGAGGAGGCACTAGCAACTGCTCTCCAAGCTGATAAAGCCAAAGCAGCTGATCTCCGTACAGCCTACC
Source organism: Amphiprion ocellaris (assembly GCF_022539595.1). Classification (NCBI taxonomy): domain Eukaryota; kingdom Metazoa; phylum Chordata; class Actinopteri; family Pomacentridae; genus Amphiprion; species Amphiprion ocellaris. The sequence goes on from NC_072778.1 coordinate 18,289,920, forward strand.
AACAGCACCAGGATGAAGTGCATCGTATTAAACGAGACTGTGAGAGAGACATCCGCCGGCTGGTGAGACCACATGAAGTTTAGAAGACACAGTACAGACACTACTTACCTGTCTTGAGATAAACGCTATTAATGAAACTAGTCTAATGGAAATACATGGAAGAAGACTGTTGCAGGAATATTTGCCGGTGACTCTGATATTGCCTAGAAGTTGCACAACGGAATCTTATTAACTGTATTTACCTTGGCACGGTAGTTAACAAATTTGTATTTGCAGTATTGACATTCCCGTACTGTCTGATATTCAGTAATAATTTGAAACATTCTTGATCAAATATGAAACAGTCACACATTTTGCTATTAGTATTTAACACTAAAAACTGAGCTAATCTGCCTCATCACAAACTTGTGGATGTGATTTGATTAGAAAGTCCTGGCAAAATGAGCTAAAAACCAATTTAAAGACTTGACTCGTGCAAACACACACTGACACTTGGTTAGAGAAGGTTTACTTTATGTAAGATTCCACTGCCAAGAAGTTTCTTGAGAAAATATATTTTCTGTGGCCTTAAAAATAAATACCATGCGTACTTCTCTCACAGATCCTTGTTGGAGAGTAAAATATCAACTAAAGTAATTGAAGTTGAAGTACAAAATGAGAAGGTCTTATCACTGCATTGAAAAGACAAACCTGCCCAATGATCCTTTACTCCTGTGACAGGTTAGCTTGACAGACCCAGCAGCTGTTATTGTCATAGTCTGTGTCTCTTCTGACCACATTTGAATTCAATTCTCATCCACTGACATCTGTTTTCCTGCTGGTGAAGTTTAGCTCCACCTCAACGCTTATCTCGCTAATGTTGTATGAGGGTTAGAAGCTAATTGCTCCAGTGTCTGTCTTGGCTTTAACTTCACCATGTGGTGCTTATCTACAAAAATAAATGTCTGTATACCAGGTGCAGTTACTTATTAACCCCATTACATACAGCAGGGCTACAATAGCTGGTATTGTTACTGTAAAGGAATGTGTGAGCAGGGAAGGTGAAAGAGTAAAGCAGAGCTGATTGATGGGAGTGCAGGAAATACTGGTATTAAAGAACAAAATAGGGAGGGAAGTATAAATTGTCAGAAGCAGTTGTGTGAATGCAGAGCAACAACAAAGCTACGTCAATTAATCAGCACTGTTAGTCTCCAATTCTGCTTCTGGCCTTCAGAGCAAACAGCTTGTTAGCGTGAAGGTGTAAATGGTGTAGGAAATTAATATAGAAGCTGTTGCAAAATATTTATAAATAAAATGCACAGAATAACATTTTACTTCATATAAACTGGACACTCACACATTACTTGTAAAATTGGTAAAATAATCAAATTGAATTACACTTTTTCTTAATTTCAAAAACAAAATTGGATGTTTTCTCCAGCTTGATCTCAGAAATATCTCCCTGTGTGATTCACTCACTGTTTATACCATCCCACTGTAGATGGATGAGTTGAAGGCAAAGGACCGGGTGGTGTGTGCTCTGGAAAGGGAGCTGGGGTTGCAGGCTGGCTATACTCAAAAGCTTCAGCTACAAAAGGAAGCCCTGGATGAGCAGCTGGGTCAGGTACGAGAGGCTGAGAGACACAACCATGGCAGCCCCAAGAGAGAAGTGGTGCCTGGGCTGGGGGACAACCCAGACCTGCTCAACAACCAGGTACACACATCTATGCTTGTGCCTGAATGCACTCATACACTTGGAAACACACAAGAGCTGAAATGCACACACTACGTGCATAAAGTCAAATTACAGATATGAAAATTATATGTTTTGACTTGCATTTTTTGAAAGCTGATATTTTTGTTACTGGTGATTTAAATGACAAATATATTTTTCTAATATTATCTATATTTTATATGTTTTTCATACCAAAATGAAAAATGTTAGGTGTTTTCAGCCATGATTTTTGAAGGGGCAAAAATCCTCTAAAATTGAAATGAAACTAAAGCGATCACTGGCACTGGGTGCCACACAGAAAAAAATTAATTTCTCCCTCTCTGACTTTCTTTTAATCACTGAATAGTTATTACACACTAAGGGATATCATAAGCCATAAGGTGCACACTTTCTTTCTACTTTACATGCACATTCGCACTGAAATACCAGCTCATCCTTCATCTCATGACCTCCTCTTTCCTATCCATCTCCATTACCTGCCTGCCTGCCTGCCTGCATGTTCTCCCTTTTTCAGTTTTTGTCTGCCTCCTCCTCTCCTCTCCCTGCTGTTCAACAGGAGGTGGAAGAGCGTGACATGAGGAGGTTCCAGCTGAAGATTGCGGAGCTCCACTCAGTCATCAGGAAACTGGAGGACAGAAATGCATTGCTGGCTGATGAGAGGAATGAACTAGTGAGGAACACACATGTAGAAGTACATATATGCAGTGATTATTGGCATGCAAATGCACGCACACACACTGCATAGTACAAATATACACACAATGTGCATTAAGACAATGATCCTACTCAACCTGAAGATTCTGTCACTAGAAGTGACAGAGAAAATCTTTTATTGTGTTTTGTGGTTGTCATAACCTTAGAAGTGTAAAATATAAGCTGACAAAATATAAAGATTTCTGCCATTCCTCTAGACCCCCCAAAATTAGTCAGCCTCCCAGCTCTACAAGCGAGTTAGAATTTAAACCAGGTGCTTTGCAATACCTAACTAACCAACCGTCGTCCAGCTCAAACTATGATTTACAGGGAGCGGGAGCAGCAGCAGCAGCTCATTGGTTTTCAGATCAAAACAGCCTCTTTAGAACAGTTCTAAAATCAGGGGTTATACAGTTATGGTGAAATTAACCATCTTTGCAATATTTTGAGATGAAAACGTGAAAGACACACAATGGGGGCATGTCAGACTTGGATTAATTTGCTGAAGAAGAGCACAATATGGGACCCTTAAGATTACATGTTTCCCCTCCGTTTCCTTCCTTTGTTCAGTTGAAGCGGGTGCGAGAGGCAGAGAGCCAGATGAAGCCCATGTTTGAGAAGAACAAGCGGCTGTCCAAGAAAAATGATGACCTCCTGCAAACACTGCAGCGCATGGAGGAGAAACTCAAGAACCTGAGCCGTGAAAATGCTGAGATGGTAAGGTGCCCACAAAAGTGTTGTCCTTTACTTTCTGTTGTTTTTCACTTTTACCTGGTTATTGACCTAAGACAAAATAAAAATCAAATACTAGAAGGAAAAAAAAGATATTTTGCTGTATTCAGTATGAAAGAGGGATTTCATCATGGAATTTTAATTCTCATTCAGGCCTTCATCAAAAAGGAAACAGGACCTCTGCTGGCTGTTTGAGAGAAAGCATGACATATAATTTGGTCTCTATCTCCTTTTTCCCACCATCAGAAGGAAAAAGCTTCCTCCTCTCGGACGCCCTCACAGCAGCAATCCATTCAGCCCCAGCTGAAACGGCCCAGCTCGCTCACCGACCTGAGCCACGCCCACGAGGAACAGGAAGTGGAGTTCCTCAAGCTGCAGGTCGCTGAGCAACGTGGCGTCATTGACGAGCTCATGCAGGTCAGGATTTCAATCAAACCACTACTTTTGCTTTGCTGTTTGTGCTGTGGTGACTCTTTAACATCTCTTGATGGCCATTATGAGCAAAGTTGTTACCAAATGATTAACATTGTCATATGGTAAAGTTTTTATATGTATAGGACAGTATGTATCAATATTATGACATTTTCCAAGGATAATTATAGACATTCCAATCCATTGTATTATCCATTAACAAATTCTCAATAGATTTTTCAAAACATTTACCATAAATTTATATATAGCACATGCGCAGTAATTTTATTGATATTTCCTTTGACTAAATGTTGTCATGCCATGTGACAGGACTATTACACTATTCTTTACCCATGACAGTCTAACTAATAACAAGCTGCTAATTCCCATTATTTAGAGCCTTATTCCTATTGCATTGTTTGCTGCTTACTACTCAATTTCAGTTGTCAGCACACTCAGGTTTTAACTTGACCTTAAAATTTTGTTGAAATTATCTAAATTGTCAATGCTGTATCAAACATTATATTCTGATGGCAGCTCATGTCATTACCGATCTATATGAATTCTCTGCCCACGGAGACCTGTCAAAATGTCAGATGTGCGAGTGGTCTTGCTAGAGAACAATTTAAGATGTTCATCTGCTATGTGTTTGTCTTCAGGAACGTGACCGATTGGTGATGAGCAAGAAGAACAGGAGGAAACCTCTCAAGCTGTCAAAAGTAAGCATCTATGAGTGTTTTATAACAGCTGCTAATCCAGTGGTGTGTAACTAAGCAACTACCCTGTCTGTGGTTGACTGATTCTTGAGTACTCTTTTTAGTTGTGTGTGTTTAATTGGGCTCAGGGGACAGTAATGACAGCTGGGAGCATCAAGCTGAGCATGCATACAACTCCTGCATGAACCATTCCCACAGCTAGTTGAAAATTATTTCTTTTCTCTGTTGTTGATTTATGTTCCGAGTGTATTTAATGTCACTGCAGAACAGTTTATATACATACGACAAATATTGCAGTCTGTGTGCAGCAGCATGACTTTGTCTCTGCTTCCTTGTGTGTGAATAAAGAGGGCAAAGGCATCTAATTGGATGAGGCAGTAGTGCTGGAAAAAAATTGCTGTGATACGTGTGTGTGTGTTAGTTTGAGTTTGCATGTTTGGGATAATACATCAGGGACATATTAGAGTCTGTGATGTTGCTAGGAGGAGGAGTTTGTAGATGCATGACATATATCTTCTCCCTCCTCTCCTGCTGGAACCACTTTGTTAGTATGGCAAGTTTCATACAGGGTTGGGCACAGCTGCTTGGCTTTTGGACCTGCACCTGGAATTTTGCCTCTCTTTTTAGGAATTTAAAGCAGAAGAAAAACTGAGAGACAGAACCCAGAAGCTGGCCTTATGTTTTTTTCGTAGGAGTTTTATTGTAACCGCAAGCTTTATTGTCTGGTTTTCTATTTTGTGTGGGAGTGCGAAAGAAAGAAATTGAGCTTTTTGGACATTACTGAAGCCCTGCAGTGTTTCCACAGATTGGCTGGTGTAGTCTAAGATATGATATATGGATACTGAGGAGATTCTTTTAGTTTAGTGTTCGTGTTTTCGATCTCGTGGCAACATGACTGAATATATCCTCCTTATCCTCTATTTCTCTTCCTTCATTTGCCTGTGTGCTCTAGTGTGCCTTTATTTTTCTGGTTGCCAGGAGATGACTTATAAACATGATGGTAAGGGCTCATTGGGAAAAGTTAATAGCAGACAGGAAGTAAACAAACATGCAGGGTCTTGATCCAATTTGCTGGTTTTGACAAATTGGTGAAGATATTACTATAAGCAGATATGCTACATTAGGTGGAGTTATACTCCATTTTAGTTTCTTTATCTGAAAACAGGTGTGATATGATTGTAGACAAGTTAGTTTTCCATCTGACTTTCTATAGGGTGGGCAACATACATTTTTAGATTTTAAAGGGTTAAATTAACATATGTTTTTCTTCTCTCTACTCTTCTCTGCAGAGGCATGTTGTGGAGACATATTTTGGATTTGATGAGGAGTCGATAGATTCTGAGACCTCCTCTCTGACCTCCTATAACACTGACCTCACCGACCGGACGCCTGCCACTCCAGAGGAGGATTTGGAAGAGGTAGGAAAATTCTTTGTCTACACTGAGAAATAATTTAAGCTTCACCATTCATTGTTATAGTAGCTTAATGATGTGCTCTGTAAATGTTGTGAAAACTGATTGAAAAAGAAGCAAGACAGGTAGTTCAAAAATAACTTACAGATTAAGAGATGGTGTAATGAATAAAAAAATGTGAAGGTTTCTGTTTTAGTTTGACCCTGTCCCCCTTTGACACCACAGAGTGTTTCCCGTGAGGAGTCAGAGCTTCGTTTCCGTCAGCTCACCAGAGAGTACCAGGCTCTTCAGCGGGCCTACGCCCTCCTACAAGAACAGACCGGGGGCTCACTAGATGCTGAGAGGGAAGCCAGGGTTTGTATTTGCCTCCTTGCTTTCAAAACACTGTTTAGTCTAACTTAAGAATTAACCATAAGTTCCAAGTTGAGAAGATATTTAGAATTCACATTTTCGGACCACCTGTATAATTAAAGACCCTGATGGCTGGTTTTCCCTCCCACAGACACGTGAGCAGCTTCAGGTGGAGCTCAACAGCTGCCAGGCCAAGATTGTTGATCTGGAGAAGGCGCTGGCTGAGAGGGGGCAGGTAATAAAGACGAGGGATGGGGACAGGAGCTCACTGGTCCTGCTCTCACTGGCCCTCCTGCATGTCTGTCTGGCTGCTCTACTACTGGGCTGGCGCTATGCTGACCAAGTCTGCCGCAGAATCCTGTGATGTCACTTCCTGCACGTGTGATGTCACAGATCTGTGCCTGCATGCTCTGCTTCGTCCTCTGTCCTTACTGTTGTTGGGTCTTTCTGTGCTGCTGACCACAGTGGAGAGGATTAACCCTCTTTGATTCCTGTTAGTTGTGATTAATATATAAGATTTTATGTAGAAATATCTTAATATCTTTCTAAATATGAAAATACACATTTCAAGTTGATTTTTTTTTATTATTTAATATGTTCAAAAGTCACCCCTAAACATTTCAATCTGAGAACTAAGCCAAATCAAGGCACACTGTCTAAACTAAGTACAGTAAAAGACATTAAAAATCTTGATTCTTACCTTTACTGAATGTCACCAGGAAAACTTAAAGTATAAAGCTGACTTCTTGTCACTACTCCTAGTATAGTTTAATGTGAAGTTTTTCTATGTGTTACTGCATGTTGCCTGTTCCACCTCTGTTATTCTATTATTTGCTGCTCTGCTATTTTTCACCTCAGATTGCCTTCTGTTCCTCCTGTTGCTGTGAACTCTTGTTGACTGTGAATGCATGTTTTCTGCCTCTGTTATCTCAGGAGTTGACTTCAATTCTCTGGATCAATAAACTTGTGCTGCTGCCACTACGTTTCCGTCTTTTTGTGTCTGTGTTACATTTGCATGTGTCATTTGGAATTGAAGGAGATTGTCACTGAGCAGTAGGTTTTGGGTTGACTGGTTGTGTTGCTAACAGCTTTGTTTATTAGACCCTGTCATTGGGGATCCATTCTTTCCTCTCCTGTTCCTGCCAGTGTCATTTCTTGCTGATGTTGTGTTTGGTTGTTATGACAGGATTCAAAATGGGTGGAGGAGAAGCAGTACTTGCTCAGGACTAACCAGGAATTGCACGAGAAGGTAGATTATATTATCCCAGACTCGCATACATCAAGATCTAGTATCCATGTTGTTTTTTGCCAACTAGGCCTGATTTCTTCTTTGCTAGCTGTAACTCAGTACCCAGGTTTCAGTAACAATATTGAAACTATACTTTGTTAGACTAACTTTCAGAAATGTCAACCTGGTTTTCACGAAATCCCTCTTAATTTTAACAAAGAAGCCAAATTACATTTTGTCTAAACATAAGCAGCCACATAAATTGCCCAGATAAAATTGTGGCTAAAATTGAAAAATGATAAGATTTTAATAATCCCAAAGGAAACTGTTGATATGTAATATGTAAATTAGTAACTGAGCAGTAGACCAGTATAAGTATGGGTATGAATGTTTAATGCCACCTTGAGGTGCAGGTCAATACTCTGTGTTTGTGTCTGTAGATGTGTGCGTTGCAGCAAACGGAGTCGCGGCTACAGGCTGAGGTTCAGGATGCTCGGGACCAGAATGAGCTGCTGGAATTCAGGGTGCTGGAACTGGAAGTAAGAGACTGTACCAACATCAAACTGTCGCCAGGAGGCGACAACAACAGTCTCAGCTCCAGACGCAAAACTTACATACAGTGACTCACTAGACAGACAGACCGACATACATACCATCCAACACACTTTTTAGTTCTTCACTGTATGCATCTGTGTTTCCTTGTTTTGCATGGCAGCTGTGTGCATATCCTTTCACTGAACTGGAATATTTTTTAATGAATGAATGTTGTTGTTGAAAAGAATTTAATTTTTACTTGAATAAAAATATATTTAAATTCACTATTCATTCCCATCTTTGTTCATATTGTGTCTCATTTTTGCATGCACATCCTACTTCTTGTTTACATTTTGCATATGGTAAAAGTTAATGGAAAATTGAGGACAGAATTTTCTGTTGGTATTGGTTATATTAGATATTAGAGTTAATGATACACATACTATTTATACTATAATATGTAATGAAACATTTAAAGATATTCACCAGTAGTAATGATAATAGCATCACCAGTCATTCATATCAATCAACTCTACATCTGTTTATGCTGCGGTTTTATGTCCATAAAGGCAAAATGGTGGATCAAATCCTTAGTTGCGACTTTTAGCATGTGTCCCTATTGGTTTGGTTTGTTTGTCACTTTTGAATCTGAGTTTTCACCTCCCTCATTTTAGCAGATCCTGACAATGTTTTCAGTGTCATGTAAGTAAATCCCTCATTCACTCCCATTTCACTTTGACAGTCATTTACATTTATTCATATTTTCCCTTTCACTTCCCACCACCTTTAATGGCATGATGACTTATTACATTACTGTAGAACTTACATACATGTTGTTACCTTGTCTGATAGCATGGTGTGTTTACTCCTGTAGGAAAGGGAGCGCAGATCTCCTGCCCTCAATCTCCACATGTCTGCGTTTCCGGAGAACAGTAGCAGTGCCCTGCAGATCTACTGCCACCAGGAGGGAGTCAAGGTGAACACACACTCATAAAAAACAGACAGTGTATAGGACTGGCGGGGATGAGACCATTACTCAAAATGAGGTGGCACAGAAAGAGATGTCTTTTTCATTTTATTTTTCCTCTGTGGCAAAACATGCTTTACATCAAATAGTCAAATCTTTTTCATCACTTCTATTATTTGCCTATTCAGGCATGACTGTAAAAGTATACCATGGAGATACATAAGCTTGTTTAATGTAAAACTGGAACTGATTTTTTTTTAAAGCTATGTAATCGTTGTTCCAAGTTTTGCTTTTTAATCAATAAGATTACAGTTTCAATAACAGTAGGATTAGTATATAACTCCAGGTCAGTGAACACGTGCATAACTCACAATGAATAGCTTCATGAATAGCATCACTGTTGGTTGTGAGGGTGGATGTCCCAGGTAGCTCCTTAGCTCCACTCCTTGATGTCCTGATTTTGACTTCTGTGCAGGATGTAATTATTCCTGAGCTGATGAAGAAGCTGGATATTCTAGGGGATAACGGAGTGAGTTTGAACATTGTGTTGGATTAACACAATCTCCAGCATCTCCCTTTTTAATATTATTCAGTCTTATAACATCTGAAAAATCTATGTTTACATTGTATTTTCTTTAGAATCTCAGAAATGAGGAGCAGGTAGCTGTGATCCAAGCAGGGACGGTGATCTCACTGTGTGAAAAGGTGAGTGAAAAGCCTCTCTGGCACACTGTGTTTTTAATGCCACACAGTGGACACACATTGCTACTGTACAGCACTTTATTCCAATACCTGGTGCTACTGCATTTAAGTCATTTTTGTTGAAAGTAAATGTAAATTTGATAAATACAAAAACTGAAAATAACAGCCTCAGAGAAGGTGTTAATCCCTCACCTCTCTGTTTCTTCCTCATTGTCCAATCCGTCTGCAGTGGTTGAAGCAGATAGATAGCACAGAGGCTGCCCTCACACAGAAGATGATCGACCTGGAAAATGACAAGGTGAAAAATCGATTCAGAACCACCACCTTTGGATTTGTTCATCTGATATTCCATTGGAATTTCTGAACTGACATTTTATAACACTGTGAAATATTAGTGATTTTCCACAGTTACAGGAGAAGCATATTAATATTAGTGTTTTTCTGCTGTTGAAACCCTCATAGGCTCCTTCTTATTTTGATTTTGGATTCTGTGTTTTATATTTCACTGTTGATGCACTTTGTTGCAGGAGCTGTTCAGTAAACAGAAAGGATTCCTTGAGGAGGAATTGGACTACAGGAAGCAGGCTTTGGACCAGGCGTATATGGTACGAAGCCTGGAGCAGTATTACACAGCGTGGTGTTACCGGCAGTATCTGTGCCTTTTTTTAATTAAAGATGGCCAAATTCTATCATTTATATTGCTTACATATTAACCAGGACTGTGCAAAAAGCATAATGGCTCATGATAAAGTGACTCAGGAATGCAGGGGTGCAACATTGCCATTTCAGCATGACACATAAACATTTGGAAGCCCATTAAACACCATGAATGCAACATGCTCCATGAAGGTAAAATTTGTCACATTGTGTTGGGATACTGCATCTTTTACCTCTGAAGTCTAAATTATTAGTGATTTTAGCCACGGAATTGGCCGAGGTACTTGGCTGCTTGTTTATTAGCCTAAATCTCTTAGTTTCTAAGAAGGCAAACCATCAATTTAGGTTCTTGAACAGTAGAAAATATAAAGAAACTATGTATCTGTAAATATCCCATTTGACTCAGTTTAAGTGGAAGTTGAAGAAAATTCTAGACAAAGTGATTTTAATAAAATTTTAATGTCAGATTTGTTTAGCATGAAATATTTCAAAACATTCTCCCTTTCCACTGACTTAAATAGACTGTACCTACAAAACAGAAATGAACACCTAGGTCACTCTCCATATAATTCTAACCATTTTATTTGGTCAGTTTTGGTGTTGGTTTGTGTTATTGGTTCCACTTGATATTGTCTTGGCCAAATCTTGGTTTTTACATGGTATTTGATCTGTCACTGTGAATTCTCCTTGTGGGGAATGACAATACTAGCGCAGATTGTGTTGTTAATTACGTTCAGTTACCATGTAAAGGTCAAGCCTGAATTGCCCCCAATATACAGTGGAACAGTGTTCCCCATATCTGCCATGGTCACAGTGCTGTGTGTCTGTGTGTGTGTGTGTGTGTGTGTGTGTGTGTGTGTGTACATGTATATCTGTTCGTGTGTGCCTCCATATGTGTGCTTGTGCATGCTTGTGTGTGTTTCTGCATGCGCATGTGCACGTCTCTGTGTGTGTGTGTGTGTGTGTGTGTGTGTGTGTGTGTGTGTGTGTGTGTGTGTGTGTGTACCTGTATGTGTGTATATGTGGCTGGCTGTGCAGAGGATCGAGGAGCTGGAAGCCACGCTGTATAGCGCTCTGCAGCAGGAGCAGCCGGCATGCCAGGCGGTGGCCGAGTCGCTGACAGACAGGCAGAGGGAGGAGCTGAGGCTAGCCGTGGACAAGCTGCGGCGTCAGATTCTCCGGCAGAGCCGGCAGTATGACAGTCAGATCTTACAGGAGCGCATGGAGCTCCTACAGCAGGCCCAGCAGGTAAGGCTCAGAGCAAACCCAGTCAGGTTGTTGAGTCCTGCCCGCCCTCAATCTGAACCCTGGTACCTGTCTGAAACTTCTGACCCCATCAGACCTCTGGTGCTATGAAAAAGATGCAGTATCCCTGTACGTGCAACCTGTAACTGTGTCTGTATGTGCATATGTGAAAGTGGAGGAGTGAAAGATGAGACAGAATGACTAGCTTTGTGTGAGTATGTGTGTGTGTTTCATTGTGATCTGAATACCCCACTCTTTCAATATCCTTCCTCTCAGCAGCCCTCCCTCAGTAGTTTTACACCCATGGCTTGTACACTATGTTGTTCATTGACTACATCAACAACCACGGCACCTTAAACTTCATTTGAATCAGTTGTACTCTAACTCACTAACACTGTAACCTCTAACCACCGAAGACGTACAGCACATTGTTGATCAACTGCTCATGAAATACACTAACTTGATATGTTTAAACTACCTAATGATAAAAATAAAAAAAGAGCATCTCATGTATTAGGCAACAAAACATAGTTTCAGAGGTCCACAGACATATATCTGTTAGACTTTATCCATTTTATCAAAGAAAAACCTTTAGAAAATTATTTCCTCTAGCTCACAGCTCGACTTTTATTTACACACATTCCCATATACTTAAGACCTCAGCAGCATTTTTCATGTAAAGTTGTGTTTATTTGAAGCATTCAGCATCAAACATATATTTGCAACAGTCATTGTGTCTCTAGTATATAGAGTTGCAGTGTGTAGTAACAGTAGGTCACAGATATTTTCTGTAGAGTGCAAAGCTGTTTAAGCTAATACGTTAGATACAATGATCAGAGTCAGTGAACAGACTGCTCAGCTTTAAAGTCTCAAAACAGAGTCCATTCCACAGTTCAGTTAAATCTGCTCTTTGGTTGCCATAGCAGCTCATTCTTATTCAACACAGCTACCATGGAGACAGAGGGCATGATGGGAAGGCGGGAGATTATTCGGACCTTATGCAGGAATAGTTGGATCACAATCTTATTAACTGTTAAACATCTGTTTGTTTTTGTACTTGAAGGAATGATTGTGTGAGATTCAGTCAAATGGTTTTACTTTTGTGTTTCAAGCTAACCACTTCTGTCTTTGCGTTTCAGAGAATAAGAGAGCTGGAGGACAGGATTGACTTGCAAAAGAGACAAATAAAGGAAATAGAGGAAAAGGTACATATTCAGATTTAAATTGTTTCTGTCCAAGAAATCTCTCTGTCATGACTGCGATAGCAAATGTGATGAGGATGTGAGGGAGTTTATATCTACTGTACTGATGCTTTGGGCTATTTTACAAACCTTTTGACACCAATTTTCTTCTCTCTCTTTTCTCACCTGTTAATTAAACCCCTTGTGTTCGTTTAGTTTTTGTTCCTCTTTTTGTTTTTCTCTTTAGCATTTATTCTTTGGCCTTAATGAAAATGACTGTGGACCCACATCAGGTAGAGCCTATATCTACTGTATTATATCAGTATTTAACTTGGTTATAGTACTGGTAGTACCAGTAATAATGATAAGGAAAGAATTTGAAAATGTTTTCCTCTTCCTTAGGTGTTAAGGTGCTGTGGAGGAAAGCGAGGATGAAACAATTGTTTTTTATGCATTTGTAGACAGTTCACGAAAACCTTATGGCCTTTTTGATAAATGCGCACTTTTGCAGAAAACCCTTACCTGGAATGCAAGCATATTTGAAAATTTAATAATTTACGAGATGTACATGAGATCAAAGTGAGATTTATTTATAGGTAACATCTACTATAGTGGTTCTTGGACCTGGAACATAAAACCCTAACTCCTCTGTGAGAAGCAAACACATGGATTTACTGAGAAAACTCTGAATCGGGAGATTTACTGAAGGGAGAGGAGCCACAGCCTCAGCGAAGGAATGCCCAGTAGGACAATAGAAAAGGAGAGATGGTGGGAACAGAAGAAGAGTGAAAGAACAGGGCTGAGTGAGGGGGTGAACAAGCAGAGTGCCAACTGGATATGGAACATTCTGGCAAAGTCCAATGTCTGCGGCGTTTCTAAGGAAACTACAGTGCAACTAAGTTCACAGAGCAGAAGCTGAACTTACTGGAAGCTTGTTGCGATGAGAGGATGAAACTGTACTCAGCGGAAACACAAAACCAGGTTACTATGTAAGTTTATATTTAAGAACTTGCTCCTTTGAATGTCTATTACTTAGAACAGCTAATTAAAGGTCTTGTGAATTGTGTTGCTTTTAAATTTCAAGAATACGTCTCAAAATCTGTAAATTAATGATTTTCTGATTATGCAATTGTGAACTGGTTGTCCATTGACTTTTGAGTTTTTTTTTTTTCTTTACTGAGTTATGTATTAGCCAAACCTGATTTCTACGTTTTTGCTGAGCTAAAAGGATAGATTCACATTTTTTATGTCTGCCTTAAAAACAATAGCTACTAAACCACATCTCCAAACAGCAAGGAGGCACAGGGATATTATTTCTACAGCAAAAAAAAAAAAGTTTTAGTAGCACATGCAGACATGTGAGTATTGTTTTAAGAGAGACTTGAAAATGTGAATATATCTGTGACATTTTGGAATGGGAGTGTTTGTGTAATGCAGAGGGGAGAGGGTGATTAGGAGGTGGGGTAACCTGAGAGATACCTGTACCCAACAGCATGCTACCAAGCTGTTGACATGGTGAATAATAGATAGCCGTATTTTAAGTGTATGTATCTTTTCCTGTTTTTGTGTTTATTATGTAGATTAGAAAAAAAAGCCCCAAGCAGCTCCGTAAAGTATATAAAAAAAATGTCTAAATCTCGTTCTCATGTCACAGGTAAAACTCACTTCGTGGGCACAGACTGACCAATGGAGGATCACATGACTTCATCAGATGCAGCGGGTACCGGAAGCAGTTCAGTTGCCATGGGAACAGACTCTGTAGGAGCTGAGCAGGACCTGCAGGTTCTGTGCAATAGACTGGACATCTTGGAGCAGAAAGCTGGTCCAACCATCCAGCCTCAGAGCTATCTGAGGAACAGGTAAGAGACTCTAGGAGAGGGGATCCAGTGACACACACACACACACACACACACACACACACACACACACACACACACACACACACACACACACACACACACACACACCTGCTACTATATACTCACTTTTGGCCAAGGCGATATCACGTATCACACAACACACCTTACTGCACTGCACACTGTGCATGTGAGCACACTGCTGAAAACGCTACAGGAGACTTTACCTGCATCTTTTTTCATGTTAGTCTGATTTCCTGCAAATTTAGCTAAAGCTATTAAAATGATGTAATGTAAGCTTGTTTTGCTGCGCTCTTTGTGTTAGGATCAGGGAGTTAGAGAGGTCCGAGAGGAGCCTGCTGCTACAGCTATATCAACTAGCCTCTTCCTCCCAGCTCCCCAGCATGCAACACTCCCAGAGGCTGGACCAGAGACTCCATATGCTCAGGGAAGAGGTTAGGAACATGGTGAGTGCTTTGGTTTTTTTGAGGGCTTCAGTGGGCATCGATGTAGAAATGGTAACAAAAAACTCACAGTTGTGAGCATGCAAGTTTTGGAAGATGCTGCATGACTGCTTGAGTTCACACAGGTCGTACCTACTGCAGATACGAACAAAACGTTTGTGCAGTGTATAAAGGATGGACAAAACAATGGAGAAGGAAATTAACTCTGAAATAACTTTATTTATAAGGCTAGGTTCATAAGGTTGAATGCACAGGAGCATTTTTCTGTTATGAAAGAGATTTTGGTGGTCAAAGGTCATTGTGGCTTCAAAAAAACAGTTTTTTGCCATAACTTAACAATTCATACACTAATTGTAACAAAATTTTACACAAATGTCTACTATACCAAAGTAATGACATATTACATCTCAAAGATTAAATGTAAACTTTACTGGGACAGTGCAATATTCTGAAAAAATACATTTCTGGCCATTATTTAACACTTCAACTCAGGAACAGAAAGGGAAATTGTGACTATCTGTCACATTTGGTCGAATACTGAATTGGCGACCATAGTCTTGGTTGCCCACTTTTAAAATGCCTTTAAAGTTCACCACATGTATTGTATAGATGGGGACAGACATTAATGTAAACTGTAACCTTACTCCAACCAAATTCCTCAAAGCTGTAATTCAAATTCTTTCTATACCTTCTTTTAAGTAATTAAAAGAAGTTGTTTGTTTACTCAAGCACAGTAAAAAAAATTAAGAAACACAAGTCAGACAAAGGTGACAGCTGATAACATCTACGGTTAAAAACTACTATTACCACAATACTAACACAAACACAGAAACTAGTGTAGCTCAGGAGGCGAATTATCCACAGCAAGTTGTAAAGCAAGCTTTGGGTAAAGGCATTGTGATTATTTCAGGAGTATTTCAGACTTAATGGTGGTTTGTGTATCTTTTTGGGTTTCTCTTCTTCCTCCCATTCAGACTCAAGAGAAGGAGCGAGGGGAGCGAGTATGGAGAGATCGACTGCAGCGCTGTCAGAGACAACTGAAGGTCAAAGAGGAGGAGATGACTCGTCAGTCGCAGTATTTTGAAAACTTTAAAACTCAACTCCAACACAAGCTCAGCATTGCCCGGGACAGAGAGCAGAGTCTACAGAATCGGATCTATACTTTAGAGAAGCAGCTACTTGACATGTCTGTGAGTGCCGCTACTGGCATGGGATCAGTCAGAGCCATCAGAATAACTGCTGGGACTGTACCACACTTGGATGAACGAGACAGATTACCCTCCATGAGAGAAGAGGGAGAAGGAGAAGAGGAGAGAAAGGAGGAGAAGAGGAAGCAATGGCAGAAAAGTGTGGCAACTGAGAGAGAAGAAAGGCGAGAGGGTGATGAGGGAACGACAGAGAAAGATACCGAAGGAGGAAGAAGCAAGGACATTAAACAGACGTCAAATGAGGCCAGACTGCAAGGCTTCATTATCAGCCTGCAGGAGGATCTGAGGGTGCTGCTGGAGAGAGAGGAGGATAAGATGACTGAGCAGAGGGGACTAATGGAGCAGCTCCAGAAGGCCCAGGAGAACAGCCACTTCCTGGGCTGTAAAGTGGAGGAGATGAAGGCAGAGGTGCACCAGCTAAAACTGTCTGAAAGCTCCCTAATGGATGAGCTTGAGGAGCTGAGAGAGGAGAACCAAAGACTCCAGCAGATCCTCAGGGACGCAGCTACCCACGCACCTAGCCAGTCATCCACAATCCCTGAGTCCACATGCCCGAGTCCTGGGACCAGCTCACCTTGCTGTAGTCCTGCTGTTTGTTCTTTGCCCTTCAGTAGCCTCTCATACACCACTGCCATGGGACAATCCTCAGCTGGGAGCCTGGGAGAGGTGTGTAAGACACAGTTATTGATTATTATAGTTCTAACCATTGTTTAATCAGCAGGGTTGCTTGCAGTTGAGATAATTTTTGAAAGAAATGTCTGAAGAGTGAACAACAGAAAGAAATAGAACATAAACACTCAATGACCTCCATGAAACAGTCCAAAATTTGGAGTTAAAATTCATCAAACAGTTTTAATATTCTTTGGAGTTTATTCCAGTTATATGATGCAACATTTTGAATGCCAGTCCTCCCAAGTTCAGTATTTACTTGTGGAAAATCAGAAGTTAGCCCATCCTGAAATCCAAGAAGTGTACTTTCAAATTTGATGTGATTGGAAATAGATCCATCATAGTGATGCAGCTAGTAGGAGGCATTTATGAACAAAAAGTCATAGTATGTAGCTGCCTTGTAGTTACCTTTGAGAGCCAGCCTACTTTTTCATATTGTACACAGTGAGGACAATATTTACTTCCTGTCCTGAAAATCAAAGCACAAAAGTGAACTGCCTCAAGGTGTTCTAAGGTGAAATGAACAGCATGAGAGTACAGGATATTTCACAAGTCGAGGACAGACATGACGGTTGATTGCACAACCGTTTTCCTCTCCTCAAGAGAAAACATGCCTCGTTATGCTATAACAAGAGGGGAGTTTTTATGTTCAGGTTCTGTCCCAGTTGTTCTATGTGGTTTATAAGTAATGTTGCTACAGCATCTAATTAAATTGAAATTTCATATTTGTTATATCAAACTTCAGGTTCAGTACTGTTGTGTATATGTGTGGTATAAAAATGTAATGTATAACTCGTGAGTTTTGTTAGTGGCTTATGCATGTTTGAAAAGTGACAAATTTCTGCAATTGTGTTTTTGTACTTTAAGACAAAAGCTGTTCAACTACTTGATCTGGGACACATTATTATTATTTTAAAATGTATTCGCTTGTTTCCTGTGATTAAGTGTCATTATTCACTTTAGACAGGCCGATAATGGTGTGTGAAAACCACTAAAGGATCGGTAAATATTTGAACCAGTGTTAAGTATCAGATTAGTGTCGCAAATTCCTTCTGGTTTATTCATGAGAACGTATTACAACATGAAAAGGGTAAATGCTCCCAAAGAAAGCTCTGTTGCTAGGATTTAGTGTTACATAACCACCTAACTTATTGTAAAAGCCTTTACAAGTTTCTGTAAACATCAGTATTTCCCAATAGCTGAGTGACACATAAATTAGGATTATAGTGTATTATAAGAAGGCTTGTCAATTTTGCTTGTTGAACTATTATCGACTTTTTTCTCTTTGTGCAGGTCCAGCCAACCTCAGATGAGGAAAGAGGAAAGCCACATTCATCTGCAGTTCCATCTGTTCACCACCAGGCTACAGCAGAGAGCAAACAAACCAACACAGAGGATCATCCTCCATCAGCCAAATCAAAAACTCCATCTAAAATTGTTCCTCTTAACCTATTTCACCACGTTGGTGCCATATCAGACAAAAACTTTCAGTCACTTTCCATGACTACAGAGTCATTAGGTGAGTTTAAATTGGGAAACTGGTGCACTAAAGGGATTCTAAATTTGGAGGAAAGCCCCAGTGAAGAATCTGATGCCCTGAGGGAAGCGTACAGGAGCTTGGGCTTCGGGGAGGATCTTAATGCTCATCAAGAGCGGCATGACGACCTAGAAGTTGCCCTACAGTACATGCAGGATCAGCTGCAGGTGTTGGCTCAGGAGAACGCTCGACTGAAACTGCAACTCAGGAAACAAGCAGAGGAGCAGCAGACAGAGACAAAGCAAGAATGTTCAAAGGAAAAGGTACATCACAAGTGTTGCAAGTACTTTCAAATGTTTGCTGAAAGAAGCTTTGCTCTACATCCTGTATATCTATAATCACTAATCCTGCCTCCCTCTACAGATCAACACGTTATTCACCAATGAGAGAGCTGACCATCTCCCATCATCCTCTGCCCAAGATGATACCATTCTTGCCCTCGCCCAGTGTGATCTCGCCAAAGCCCTGAATCAGGAAAACCGGGCCTTGGCAGATCGGATCCAGGAGCTGTTGGCTCACATTGAGCTCAGAGAGGAGGAGTTCATGAAACAACAAACCCAGCTGAGCGACCACGTCTCCAGACTAGAGGAGGATGCGGTCAGGCTGGAGCAGGAGAACCAGGAACGAGGGTGTCTGATCTCAGAACTCACTAGGAAGACTGAGGATGATCTGAATACCATTATGGAGCTGCAGCAAAAGTTAGTAGAGATTGTAGAGCATAAGGAGGAATCACAGGGTCATAAGCAACAGTGTAGTGAAAATAGAGATGCAGTATCAGGCAGTTCTGTACAGAACAAACAAGAAGAATGTATCAACAGTTTAGTTGAAAGTGTGCTAAAAGGAGAAGAAAAACAGTTGATATTCACTCAGAAAATGGACCCTTTGACCACATCTGCAGCATCTGTCTGTCAACATGATAATCACAGTGACTCATTACATAACAGTCTGCATGTTACTTCATTGACAGATCAAGTGGCCCATCTAAACAACTCAGTCCAGAGCCTTAAAACAGAACAAGAAGAACTCACTAACTCCATAAATTCTCTCCGAGAGCAGCAAAGAGAAGTAGCTCTGTTAGTCCAAACACAAACAGAAGAGAAACAGCAATTAACTCGTACGATTTGGGGACTGAAAGAGGAGAAAGATTGCATCTCTCAATGTCTGGCTGGTCTTAAACAAGAGAAAGAACAGCTAAGCAGGACAGTTTGTGGGCTGAAAGATGAGAGAGATCAGCTTATAAGGTCCATGAGTGGCTTAAAAGAGGAGAAAGAGCAGCTAACGAAGTCTTTATCTGCTCTTGAAAGAGATAAGGAGGCAATAATAGAATCTCTCTCAAGTGGAAAAGAAGAGAGAGATCAAATCATGCAGTTGCTGCAAAGTTTACAGACAGAGAGTGAGCAGGTAAGCCAGGCAGTGCTTTATATGAAAGAAGAGAGAGACAAACTAACCAATTCCCTTAAGTGTCTGAAGGAACAGAGAGACCAGGAACAATTATCTCACACTTTAAAAGAAGACCACGAGAGCCTGATAAAGTCTGTTAGCAGTTTGGAAGAAGAAAAAGGCAGAATGGAACATTCAATCAGCTGCTTGAAACAAGAGGAAACACAGTTAATGCTCATGATCCAAGGACTGAGAGAGGAAAGAAAGGGCCTGCAAACTCTCTTCCCCCAAACACAAACAGAGGAGAGGAATCAGAAACTGCTGAATCCAGGTATGATGGAGAAGACTGAGACTTTGTCCGGGTCAGGAGATTATGCTGCACAAAGATGTCAGACGAATAACCACAGAGGAAACTTTATACAGGTATCAAATGATGTGACTGACACATTTGTGCATGATGTCAGTGTCTGTTGGGTTATTTTATATATTTAAGCTTCATGGCACATTATATAACATAGTGTTTGATTGCTGTTTACTTTTACTGGATGGTTTTGATGGATAACAGGAGCAAAACAATTTGAGGAGAGAGACTGAAACTTTGGGAGCAGAATTAAAGCGATCACAAGAGGAACTGGACAAGAGCCTTGTAGAGGTGAGTTTAGGCGACTTCTTTTTTATGATGGTAGCCAGACACATTTTTTTTCCATCAATATTTTCACTCCATGTAGTATTTTTTTTTATTCATTATTTCAGTTAGAAAATTTGTTGTTTTTAGGAAAGCAAAAAATCTTCATCTTTTGCCAACCATTTAATATTCCCAGGATTGTGATGTGTCATTACAAACTTTACTAACTTCACTTCTCTTTGTGTACATGTTCAGATCAAGAGGTTGCGTAGTGAACTGTGTCAGTCAGAAACCAGGAGGGAGGAGACAGAGAAAAAAGCAACCCACGCAGCTGAAGAGGTGGCGAGACTGACAGTTGCAGGATATCAGATGGAAGAGACCAGGATGGAAAATGACAACCTCACAATACAGGTATTCAATCAGATGCACAGTTGCAAACAAAACCTTCCAGCCTGCTCGACCTGCAGGATCTTCTGATGAAGCGAATGAAACTTAATGAAACTACGCCCTTGATAAACAGTCCAAAACTGTTTGGTAACGCATATTTGAGTTACTAATAGTAGAAAAAGATACAAAAATATGATTTAACACCTGTAAATGCAAATTCATATTTTACCTTTATGACCTCCGATGAATGTTTCCAGTAGTTTTCACTAGATTCTGTTCTGTTTCTTTGGTTTCTGTGCTGAATCTTGTTTCTGTTTGACCAAGCTTTGGTTTACTTGGAGATATACTTGACTTTTTGGAAAGTCCAATGATTAGCAACCATAAATGTATAAATATATATGCACTTATGCACCGCATTCTTCTGCAGAATGTCACTTTAGGATCCTGCTACAACAAACCCCAATGCTTGATTGTAGGAATTGTGTACTTTTTAAACAGGCTTTACTCTTCTTACATCAAACATACTGATATTTCACAGGTCAAACAATTCCAGTTTAGTTCAGTGACTTCATAAAACAGACTCCCAGAGCTCTACAGGCTGATCCACTTTTCAAATTGACTGTTTTGTTCCCTTTGGTCAAGATTGGTGTGTGGAAAAATTTCACTGGCATGAAGTCCTTGCTTTTTTAGCTTTTTATTCTACAGAGACACTTTTGCCTTATTCAGGTCCTCCTGCAAATCTTTGGCAGCAATACAGAGGTTTTTTCTAAGCTACTATTTTCAAATGTCGGATTCTCCTTTGAGAAACGTTGCTCTTTCTTCCACACTCAGGAAGATTTTCTGCTCTACTATGAGTTTTACACTTTGTAATAAAGTTCTGTCTCTCAGAACTTGTATTGGAAATCTCTTTTTTTAAACCGTTGCCTTTTTGGTGTAATGAAGTTATTTATTCCTTTAGCTTTTGAGACAACTTGTTTTTCTTTGCTATTTTTGCCACTCAGCTTGACCACCTGCATTTGTGGGATTTTTAAATGTATCCCAGCTGAAGCAAGCAGCTAGAGCTTCCAAATGCTCTGTTTTGTTTCTCACAGTTTGGTAGCCATACACACAGGGAAGCGATCAAAAAACAGTAGCATTAGGCAGAGGTTGAATAATTCTGACATGGCTATATTACAAAAAATTGTGAAAAAAAGGAAGAATGCATTACACATTTTCTACTTTCAATTTACCACCCAACCTATGCAAATGCAATTTACAGATGTTTGGATCATCATCATTTAGACTCCCTGTTGTTTTTATTAGTCTTGTTCTATAGCTTTCCCTCCAGGTGCGAAGCCAAATGAAAACACAGCTGATTTTTTACTGTTACAGTAACTGTGTCTGCTGCAGGTGAAGGAGCTGCAGAGAAAACTGACAGGCCTGCTCAGGGAGAAGACTGATGCTCTGTCATGTAGGGCACAGATAGAGGAGCAATACAACATCCTCACAGCTCAGCTCAAAGCTAAGGTAGGAATGACAAATATCACTTTTTTCAATTTGTTTTATATCATAAAAACAGGTTAAGTCACTACATATATCAAACAAACGCGCTCGATTGCATATTCACATATTGTAGCTCCACTAAAGGTTCAGTATATCATTTTTCTCCAGTTTTTTTTTAGACAGTTTTACTCATAAATTCTGTGTGTGTGTGTGTGTGTGTGTGTGTGTGTGTGTGTGTGTGTGTGTGTGTGTGTGTGTGTGTGTGTGTGTGTGTGTGTGTGTGTGTGTGTGTGTGTGTGTGTGTGTGTGTGTGTGTGTGTGTGTGTAAAACCCCACAGACTGTTGCACTAGAGGAGCTGAACTCAGAGTATATAGCTCTGAAAAGAGGGCAGGGCAGCAGGGATGATCTGAGTGCTGTTCTCGTCTCACTCAGGTCACGTTACAGTGACATCAGATCTAAGGTGGGTAACAGTCAGATGCAGTTTTGCAGTTTGCTCTATCTTCCCTTGGATCTTAAAGTTGTGTTAAAATGTGTTTAATTTTATTTTGTAGTATGATGCACTCCTTAAATGGAAAAGCCAGACAGATCTGGACATAGCTCCGCTGAAGGTGAGGAAACAAAGAATAGAATTTTACTCCTCTGCCACTGTGTGCTGTACAGTGTTCACTGATGTGCAGAATTGTCAGTGTTTCTGCTGAACTGCTCTCAGTGGTTGATTTTGACTGACAGGCGTTTTGTCTAACCACAGGCTAAGCTGTCCTGCCTGGTGGTGAAGTGTCAGGAGAGGAACAGCTTGTTAGTTCAGATGATGAAGGCCATGCACAGACATGGATGTGTGGATCCCAAACTCACACAGCAGGTTGAGCATCTGCTCAGTGATGCAGCTCTGCACGACTACACTGCAGCATTTACACCAGGAAGCCACGTTAAGACCCGAGACTACTGTACTGGCTTCACACCAGACTTTATTTCAAAATTTCAAGACTACACCAGTGGATTCACACCTGATTGGACCAACCTGGCTGTATCCACATCTGTAAGCAAGCAACAACAAAATGGAGTTACGCCTGAATCTGCAGTTCAAGGCAGCAAAAGTGAAAAACACATTTCCATAGTAAATACTGAATCTTCAACCAATCTTCAAGGCTGCAGCAGTGAAGTCTCATCTGCAGGAACACTAACATTCAAGAAAAATGCCAACTCACCTGTGCCAACCTCACCTGTTCAAGAGCATGCCAGTGTCCAGGTGTCATCGTCAGCTGTTGTTCCAGTGAAAGAGAGTCTGATGACCAGTAAAGAACAGGTGAGATAGCACAAAGAAATCTTTATTCAAATATGTACTTATGTAAAAAGTTTTTAATCTATTTAGGATTTGTAGATGTAACATTTTACAAGATATTAACCATTACTGCAACATTTTTACGCAGCAGTACATAGTCTATAATTTATTATCGAATGGCTATTTTTTTTTGTTTTCACAATAACATATAACTTTTAATCAAGCAAAAGCCCATGACTAAAGTAGCAAAGGTCCTGTTTGCCACTGAGTAAACCAGAGTTAAAACACAAGAGTCTAAGAGTCTTTTTTTCAACCTCACCACAGCTGTCTTCTTCTGCCAGTGGACCAGTCCGAGCAACCAGTCGACCAGAGAAATGTGGAGTTCATCATGTTGACATGAAAGGGAAGTCTCCCCCAGATTCAGACAGTTTGATTGAAGCCTCAGTGAGTCCCATCCCTCCCTCCTCCAGCACACGAGTCAGTCCAAACAGGAGGCTGACTAGTCCTGAGAAGATCCTCAATCTGCACGAACAACTGCAGAAGACTGTGATGAGCAGCTATCAGGTACACACGATGTTTGAATAGTCAGTAACACAGAAAAAGGACAGGGTTGAATTCCACCAAAAGTTAACATTACTTAGTGCTTACATCTGAATTGCAGTGAAAATCACAAGGCTTTGCTTTAGTCTACATAACCGTTTGTGCTCAGGAATATCACCAGGTGTAAAGATGTTTCAATACAAGGCACAGGTTTGTGTTTGTACAACTCTATCTGTCTTCATTCCAAGGCTCCAGTGAGCAGAGGAAGAGGACAGCAGCCCAGGAGGAGTCTGTCACTCTCAGCTCCTGCAGACCTGAAACCAGCCTTCCAGACACACAAGCAGAACCTCACTTTCAATACTCCACATCCCAACTCTCTCCCAGTCACCACTGCTTCAGGCCAAGCTAAACACGCTCTAGTCGTACCAACTACAAATGTTGGCACTAATAAATCAGCAACACTTTTTAATGCAGTTGCATCTAGATCTGCCAGTGCGACGTTCAGTTCCAGCATGTTTACAAACCATCGCCTTAAAGCGGACGTTTCCAAAACAACTATGTCCACTCTTTCTAGCTCTTCTACATTACAGTTTTCCACTGTGGCACCTAACAAAGTTGAATCCATATCAAGCAGTCAAACTAATGTAACAGTAGCTCCAAAACTGACAGAAAAAATCACTGCTGTACCTGATGTGTCTGTTGTTACACATAAAGCTTCTACTACACCAACCCTGAGGACCACTACCTTTGACTCTGATGCTACTAATCCAAAAACCACTGCCCCAGACACAACTGCCCCTAGCGCATCAACTGCCCCTAAGGTTAATATTTTTAACATGAGTTCTAAAATGGATGGTGCTGCCTCTGTATATGATAGCTTTGCATTCACTACATCCTGCACTCAGTCTGCTCATTGCTCTCCTGGGAGATCCAACAAACCTAGCGGAAAGTTCATTCTTCCTCCAGAAAAGACTAAACCATCAAGACCCAAACCAGGTAATGTGGATATTAAATGTGAGATTATTTACACAAAGACAAAACACATTCCGATTTAAAGTCCCAGCAGAAGAAATGTCTCTTTTATAAAAAGCTAAAATGTACAACAAAGCAATATTTGTGTGTTGTTCGTGATGTTGCAATTTAGGGTTGTAGAACACTAGTTTTGTCTTTTGTGTGCTGCTGCAATGTGAGTACATTCTGCCTAGATAAGGGCTGTTCTGTGTTTCTGTCTCTCATATTGGAGAAAATGTTGCAAAATACTCCAGTGTTGCCCTTTTTATTGCCCCTATAACACACTGCAGTCAATGACTATTCACTTGGAAAGCTGCCCTCCACTCAAAAAGGCCTTTTGGTCACTTCTTGTAGTTCAACTGTGCAGAATGATGTGTCTGCAGAGTTTGACACTAGACTTTAATGTATGTAACTGCAAACAGGTTTTGCAACATCACACCAAGCCAGTCTGGTCCAGACTAGATAAAATCCATTGACGGAGGTTTTCCAAGGAGAAATCTTGTATCCAAAAATTTTGCAAATTCATTGAACAAGTCTGTGATAAAAAATAACATGTAACTTCACAAAGGAAAAAAAAAACACAAGTAGAGGCGATAATTGTGCTTCACCTGCCTTTGTCTAATCTCATCTAGAAGCTCCAGCTGAGATTCGCTCTCTTGAAGTCATCAAAACAGTGGGCCAGAGCAGCCTGATGATTGGCTGGGAGAGGCCGCCCCTCGACGAACTGGGCTGCAGTAACGGCACGTTTGTGTACGGATACAGGGTAAGCAGAACATACATACGGATTTTAATTTTTGCAAGATTTACTTTTTATATATTACTTTAATGTACTGTGCTCTTCTTGACTCTGTTTCTTGTCACCTGTCAGGTGTTTGTAGATGGGGACTTTCACAAATCTGTCATGAGCTCAGCATGCACCAAGGTATCAGGCCACCTCCACATTTCATAACTGGATAATCCTGCATCTTATCACAAAAAAACAGCACATGTATAATATGTCTTGTTTCTCTCTCTCTCTAGTGTATTTTAGAGAACGTTGACCTGAGCGTCCCAGTCCATATCAGTGTCCAGACACTGGGATCTAATGGCCTCGGTTCAAACATCGTCCACACCATGTACAGGACCTCGGTCAAAACAGACCAACACTGAGTCACACTGTCCTGATGGCAACAACCATTACAGTGGCTTTGATCAACAAGTAAGTACAATTTTATCACACACCCCTTTTCCCCAGATATATATTATTATGTAAAATATGTATAATGTGTTTGACATTTGTCTCTTTGTGTATCTGAAAATACAGCAAATCCTCAGTGAAAACCTTCCTCACAATGGCCAAGCTTTGAATGGTGAGTTAATATTTTTCTTTTGTTGTGCATGTTTTGCTTTGATTTTATGGTCACCCTGTGATGAAAAATACATCTCAGACATTAAAAGTTCAGTCTAATACAATCCAGTAAAACTTTTGTGTCTTTTCATCTCCTACTTCTAAGTTTGAGACTATACAGTGACGGTCTATTTTTTTTCTCTCTGTCCTATGTGTCCTGTGTGTGGATGTGTTGGCCCTTCAGTGCACAGCCATCTATAGCTGCAGCCCTCGGTGGAACCGTCCTAACCTCCACCTCTGCTGAGACACAGTCACACTGCTGGGATCACGGCGCCATGTGAGGCTCAGGTCAACCAATCAGAAAAACTCACCTCACATGGTCATTTCCAGCCTATGAACGTGAAGTGACCTGTGGCCGGCCACTAAACCTCGAAAAGAACAGAAGATGTCAAACAAAATACTGTATAAGATTTCTGCATCTGCGCTCACAGTTAATCCGCATGTAAAAGCAGCTTCTTCGTTCCTTGTTGGAGAACTACCTGTTTCAGAGTCTCATCTGTTGGACTTCTTGAGTGAGTGAGATGTTGCGACTGCCAGATGACAGACCAGAGTGGCTGCCAATTAAACAAGCCCTGAAAAACTGCTAGGAGATGATGTTTATAAAGCCAAGCTCAGTCACGTTGTAAAAATCTGCCTGTGACACCAACATTTACTAACACTGATCAAGCAAGACTGCTGCACACTTTTACACTGTGTTAAACGCTGAGAGATGATGTGTCATTTTGCTTCTGCAAAGAGCCTTGTTGCTGCCTCTTTGGACTCTGAACGTGAGCAGCTGACTAAAGGGGAATCAGCTACATGAAAAGCCTTTTTGACAGCCACACAACATTGTACACGAAGGTCATAGTACTTGATTTTTACACATGAAGCCAAATATGTGAAAAGATGATTCACTCCAAAGACTTGTCTGTTTCCTTCTCCTCATAGGTCTCCGGGATTCCTTTAAACACAGAAGCCAGATGTTCTTTAAGTTCTAAACTTTGCACACAATCATTATTAATATCTTGAAGATGAAATTAAAAAAAGAGATTATCACTGATATTTTTTGTAGAGAATATTATAAAAATATGCCAATATACCACACACTATGTCTTTTTGTATGGGTGACACTTTGTTTTTCATACCTAATTGATGTCACGTTTGCACGCTCATATTGTTATTTTTATTTTACAAATATTCATGACACACATACTATGTTCTTTTGCTACTTACTATAAGTACGGGTGTGGAGTGATCATGGTGCAGCAAAGGTATTTTTCTAGAGTAATTGATAATATTGATTTCTCATTGATTCCTTACAACTGTACAGAGAATAAATGTTTATATAATATTAACAGTCAATCATGTGTCTCTCTGTGTGTGTATATATACGAGAAAACACAAATATTTTAGAAATCTGCCAAAAACCTGTTTCAAACTAAAACTTGTATTGCTATTGATTAGGCAAATAACAGACTGGAACAACTAGTATAGTCCTTATTCACATATATTAACCAAAATCTTAATATTTTGTATGACCTCCTTTGGCCTTGATAACAGCTTGCATTCTTGCTGCCATTGTTTTTATGGACTGTTCCACTGTTTCTTTTGTGATTGAGTTCCAAATAGTTTCTAGCTGTTCCCAGAGACTTGCTTTGGATGACTCTTTTGTGCCATCTACTGTGGATTCAATAAATCCCAGATCTGTTCAATACAATTCAAGTCTGGACTTTGACGTGGCCAGTCCATCAGTTCCAGTACTCCAGATTCTTTTTTTCTTGGTCCAGTAGTCTCTGCACAGCTTTGAAGTATGCTTGGGGTCATTGTCTTCTTGGTACAGTGGGTACGGAAAGTATTCAGACCCCTTTAAATTTTTCACTCTTTGTTTCATTGCAGCCATTTGCTAAAATCAAAAAAGTTCATTTTATTTCTCATTAATGTACACTCAGCACCCTATCTTGACAGAAAAAGACTGAAATGTAGAAATTTTTGCAAATTTATTAAAAAAGAAAAACTGAAATATCACACGGTCATAAGTATTCAGACCCTTTACTGTGACACTCATATTTAACTCACCTGTGGTCCATTTCTTCTGATCCTCCTTGAGATGGTTCTACTTCTTCATTGGAGTCCAGCTGTGTTTAATTAAACTGATTGGACTTGATTAGGAAAGGCACACACCTGTCTATATAAGACCTTACAGCTCACAGTGCATGTCAGAGCAAATGAGAATCATGAGGTCGAAGGAACTGCCCAAGGAGCTCAGAGACAGAATTGTGGCAAGGCACAGATCTGGCCAAGGTTACAAAAGAATTTCTGCAGCACTCAAGGTTCCTAAGAGCACAGTGGCCTCCATAATCCTTAAATGGAAGAAGTTTGGGACGACCAGAACTCTTCCTAGACCTGGCCATCCAGCCAAACTGAGCAATCATGGGAGAAGAGCCTTGGTGAGAGAGGTAAAGAAGAACCCAAAGATCACCGTGGCTGAGCTCCAGAGATGCAGCAGGGAGATGGGAGAAAGTTCCACAAAGTCAACTATCACTGCAGCCCTCCACCAGTCAGGGCTTTATGGCAGAGTGGCCCGACGGAAGCCTCTCCTCAGTGCAAGACATATGAAAGCCTGCATAGAGTTTGCCAAAAAACACATGAAGGACTCCCAGACTATGAGAAATAAGATTCTCTGGTCTGATGAGACCAAGCTTGAACTTTTTGGCGTTAATTCTAAGTGGTATGTGTGGAGAAAACCAGGCACTGCTCATCACCTGCCCAATACCATCCCAACAGTGAAACATGGTGGTGGCAGCATCATGCTATGGGGGTGTTTTTCAGCTGCAGGGACAGGACGACTGGTTGCAATTGAAGGAAAGATGAATGCGGTCAAGTACAGAGATATCCTGGAAGAGAACCTCTTCCAGAGTGCTCTGGACCTCAGACTGGGCCGAAGGTTCACCTTCCAACAAGACAATGACCCTAAGCACACAGCTAAAATAACAAAGGAGTGGCTTCGGAACAACTCTGTGACCATTCTTGACTGGCCCAGCCAGAGCCTAAACCCAATTGAGCATCTCTGGAGAGATCTGAAAATGGCTGTCCACCAACATTCACCATCCAACCTGACAGAACTGGAGAGGATCTGCAAGGAAGAATGGCAGAGGATCCCCAAATCCAGGTGTGAAAAACTTGTTGCATCATTCCCAAGAAGACTCATGGCTGTACTAGCTCAAAAGGCTGCTTCTACTCAATACTGAGCAAAGGGTCTGAATACTTATGACCGTGTGATATTTCAGTTTTTCTTTTTTAATAATTTTGCAAAAATTTCTACATTTCTGTTTTTTCTGTCAAGATAGGGTGCTGAGTGTACATTAATGAGAAATAAAATGAACTTTTTTGATTTTAGCAAATGGCTGCAATGAAACAAAGAGTGAAAAATTTAAAGGGCTCTGAATACTTTCCGTACCCACTGTATATAAACCCATGACCAATCAGATCTAATCCAGAGGGGATTCCATGATGCACCAAGATTTTGTGGTGGTCCTTCTTGTTCATGATACCATTTATTTCAACTAATTTGCCCATGGTGTTTCCACCAATGAAACCCCATGCCAGAATGGACTCTCCACTGTGTTTCGCTGTGGGTGCAATGCATCTAGCATCAAGCATTCTCCAGCTTTTCTGCAGAAGAGTTCAAACTTGGACTTGTCTGTCCAGAGTACTTTCTTCCATTCATGTGTAGTCCAGTGTTTGAGCTCCCTGGCAAATTTTTAGGTCTTTTTGGATGTTTGCAGGCCTCAATAATGGCTGCTCTTAGCAGCTTTTCTTCCCGTTGAGCCTTGTTCCTTCAGTTGTCTGCTTATGGTCATTCTGTAGACTTTCTCAGATTCTGATCTAGAAGCATTAATATCTGCCTGAAGATCAGCAGTGGTCTTACTTCTGTCTCAAGTACTTCAGATCTTGAGGTGCTTGACATCTGCTTCAGTTAGCTTTCATTTTTGGCTTTTTCTTTGGCGCATTTTACAAGTACCAGTCTCTGAGTCCCACGCATGTTTGACTACACTGTGCGAACCTTGCCCTATTTGTCTCAAAGACCATCCGGCATCTTGAAATCCTTTAATTTGGATTCTGTCTTTCTCAGTGACTTCCCTACACTTCACCATTTTGAACAGGAGTGAAGAATTTCAAACTGAATTTACATTTTTATACCCAAGTTTGAGCCAGCACAAAGGAATTCTCTGGGAAGTCAGAAATTAATCAAGGATAACATACAACTATGAAACATTTTTTCTGTTCAGGAATGCAAGCAAATAACTATAATTTGGCATCTCCATTGAAAGCTAATTATGAGCTTAACTGCTTTTTTGTAAAACAGTCAATTTCAAAATTAATGAGCAACACCAATACTTCTATTTTATTATTAAAGACATCATTTTGATTGAAGAGCTTGCACGTACTGGTGTATTAACCATTACAGAAACTAAAAACGATATTTTGGTAATCAGCAATACTGTTAATTTAGGGCAACAGTGTCAAACACCTTACACTGGGTGGTGATCTGTATGTGTTAATGTAACAGGTTATGACATGAACATTTTTGGTTTAAATGAGGAATCCATCTCTGAATGTAATGATTTTCAGTTTCTGCAGTTAATGAAAAGTATTTAGTGTTCCCTGGCTATGAAATTTAAAAAATATTTCAAAAGTCAGTGATTTATCTAAAAAAAAAAACTATTCCGCACACTATTTTCATTGTCACTGTTACGCAAGAACAAGACAATTTGTCTGATCATTCTTGCTGTGTTGACATAAAGTTATGACACTCCTCTTAGCTCAACTTTCTTTTCATGAACAGTTTTACCTTTTTATTCCACTAAAAAACCTCCCATTAATGAACACTAGATGGCAGACATTGGGATTGAAAACCACAGGCTGTTGGCTTCATGAGTAGTACTGTGTCTGTGCACATCTGACAGGTCCTTTCAAAAGATTTAGAGCAGTGGATGATGCTGACGTGCATACAGAGACATTCTCAAGTACCTAAAACATTTTAGCAA
Organism: Amphiprion ocellaris; assembly: GCF_022539595.1. NCBI lineage: Eukaryota > Metazoa > Chordata > Actinopteri > Pomacentridae > Amphiprion > Amphiprion ocellaris. Next base: position 18,321,316 of record NC_072778.1, read on the forward strand.
CTACTCTTCCATTCAATACAAACGGGGCACAGCACCAAAAAGGGCAGTGAAACAAGGAGAAGCATCAGCAGCAAAAAGGATCCTAATAATCTCTTGCTGTGCTCGGCAGCTTCAGGGGCTCCTCTGAGAACGCCATTGCTGCTGCTCAGCAAAAAACAAGTGTGGCTGCGGGAGGAGAGTGTGTGTGCATGTTGGGGGTAGAAGTGTATGACTTCAGGAGGTAGCAGCTCAGTTCTTCAACTGTTTTTAGCCTTCTTCTATAGCATTTTTTCGTGTTTAGATCATTTACTTAACTAAAAGCTGCACTATAGTAGTGCTTCAGTTGACATCCTGCATTAAAAACCCTACTTAAAGGTCCCATATAGCATCTTTTTTTAAAAAAACAAATTAATGAAATGTCGTCAGAATGTGTCTCAAAATACTGCAAAGATGGTTAATTTTACAATACTTGTATAGCCCCTGGATTTTGCTGTTTAAACAGGCTGTCTGTTGCTGTGAATGTAGCTGAGTTACTGCTGTCCACATCCCCACTGAAGAAGAAGACTCTCTCTGCATCTGTGACTGACAGCATGGAGCAAAACAGCTGACCACATGACACCAGACACAGATTTGAATAAATTGAGACTCCAAACTTTCTCTCTGAGCAATAATTTTATATGGAAATATTGCTAAAATCACAGCACATTTGTAGTTTTTAGTGGTGGTATGTTTTTCTTGATTAATTTCTGACTTCTCAGAGAATTCCAGTGTGCTGGCTCAAATTTGGGTATAAAAACGTAAATTCAGTTTGCAATTCCTCACTCCCATGCAAAATGGTGAAATGTAGGGAACACACTGAGAAAGACAGAGTCTGAATTAGAAGGAAGACCACTGCTGATCTTCAGGCAGATATTAATGTTTCTAGATCACAATCTGAAAAAGTCTCCACAATGACCCTGAGCAGACGATTGATGGAACAAGGCTTAAAGGGAAGAATAGCTGCTAAAAATCCATTATTGAGGCCTGCAAACATCTAGATGCAGACAGCTAGATGCATTGCACCTACAGTGAAACACGGTGGAGATTCCATTCTGGTATGGGGTTCCATTTGTGGAAACATCACGGGCAAATTAGTTGAAATCAGTGGTATCATGAACAAAAAGGTCTACCACAACATCTTGGTGTATCATGAAATTCCTTCTGGATTGAACCTGATTGGTCGTGGGTTTATATACCAAGAAGACAATGACCCCCAAGAATACTTCAAAGCTGTGCAGAGACTAGTTGACCAAGAAAAAAGAATCTGGAGTACTGGAACTGATTGACTGGTCAAGTCAAAGTCCAGACTTGAATCCAATTAAACAGATCTGGGATTTATTGAATTCAAAAATAGATGGCACAAACGTTTCATCCAAAGCAAGTGTCTGGAAGGCGGTAGAAACTATATGGAACTCAAGAACAAAATAGACTGTCAAGAAGTCCATAAAAACAATGTCAGCAAGAATGCAAGCTGTTATCAAGGCCAAAGGAGGTCATACAAAATATTAAGATTTTTGGTTAATATATGTGAATAAGTCTAAGACTATTTAGTTGTTCCAGTTTATTTGACTAATAAGTAACAATACAAGTTTTAGGTTGAAACAAGTAGTTTTTTTTTTTTTTTTTTTTTTTACAGATTTCTAAAATATTTGTGTTTCCTTGTTTTGTTTTTTGACAGGTGGTCTAGTAAATTTATTAAGCACTATACATGTATTAATTTTTAATATAAATGAGCACAGAGAACAAGAGAAAAGTAAACCGATATAACAATCTGCTGAGTTTATGTTGGACTTTTGCCACTCTGTCAGATAATTATTACCATATATTGTGCTATAAAAGAAAGGAATCCTTTAAACCAATCACAGTCGTCGTGGGCGGGGCAAAACAAAGGATGCAGCTTCGGTGTTACCTCTAAATAGTGTCGAGTGGAACTGTTGTGGTGGACCCCTTGCAAGCAGTGAAACAAGCGCTGTTATTACAAAATTTCCTGTTGTTATGGTGACACTGCCATCAAAATAAAAGTAATCCACTGGGTGTTCAGTTCCTCCCATGCTGGTAGTGCATAGAGACTTGTTTTCAGTCTTGCAGCTGACAGTAGAACATTTAGTGTGTGCTGACCTTTTGGAGTCAAAAGAAGCAGTTCTGCAAAGTGAATAAACCTTGACACCAAAGCAATTTTTAAAAAAAATTTATATTTTTTTTATGTGAAGTTTGAGCTTGTCTATTGGTTCATGGCAATACGTGACAAATTTTACTTTTCTGTAAAGCTGGGAGGCTTTCTAGTTGTATGGGGGCTTGAGGAATGGCAGAAATCATCATCAACATCTTTGATTTTACATTTTCAAGTTCATAACAACCACAAAAAAAAAAAAAATAAACTTGTGAAAACTTGTAGGTCTCAGCGTTGTGGCATAGTCTCGCTTAGCCAGTTCATTCTGCATTACAGTCGTCAGGCTACAATCCATGAACATCCTGCTACTGGGCAAAAATAATGTTTTGGCTTGTTTGCATTTCTTTAAACCAACTGAATCCTATTGGGCAGTGCTAAGCAAAGAATACCCGACTTGTTTGAACATTTAAATGCAATTTATAGTATGGTAGGTTGCTGGATGGACATAGTTGTTTCCTGTAGTGAAGCGGATGTTGAAACTGGTAACACATTAGTGAAATGTGAGGAGAAAGTCGCATAATAAATGCGTAGCCAGTGATAGGCTTATACCGCAGCCTACACCAGTCAGTCAGACGAGGCTTGGGATTATGGAGTATACAAGCCAATGAAATGTGTCACACTGCTTTAGTTATTTTTGGACATTTTCTATACAGAAATGTTAATCACAGCAATTACTTTCTTGATAAAAGGCTTTATTTCTCACAGAACAATGTGTCATGCTTAGGATGCTGATTATGTTTATTCTCAACAATAATTGCAACATAACCAACTATAGCTCAACTGAAAGTTTGTCATTCGTCTCTGAAAAGTTGTGGAGTAGAAATACAAAGTATCATCTAATGGAAAGATTGAAGCATCACAGAACACACAGAATCCACATAAAATCAATGGTCAGGCAGTTTTCTTTTAACTTCATGTCATTTTTTCTTTGATGATTTACTCCCCCTTATCAGACAATACTGAATGTAAATAAACTTTATAATGTATGTAGAGTTTGAGCACACCTACACAGAGATGGTCTGCATGTACAGTTTGCAGAATGAACTGGTTTAGTTTACATGCCTTAAAAAAAGAAATCATATATAATTAATGCAAAACAATAACAGTGAACTTTTTGCTCCATTGCATGTTGGGGGCTATTATACCTGCCTCTAAGTTGTTTGGTTTGGCTTCATCTTCTAGACAGACAGTTTCTACTAAAGTCCTGCAGTGCACTAAAGAGGCTTTGATACTGCAGTGCAGATGCTTTTACTGTATGCAACCTGCCCCCTGAATCAGGCTAAAGAAGCTTAGCTGGACCCACAGGACTCCCCTTACCCCCTCCAGGGAGGCTCACCTTCATTATTAACACCCACTAAAACATACAGGACATGAAGCACAGGTCTCAGTACAGTAGCATGTGCTTCACGTTTTGTTTACATGACTTAATGACCACTGTGTTAATTAATTTTCCACGCTGAGTGTTAATGATGCCAAGTTCAGCTTTGGCTTTTCCCATGTGGGACAACATAGTAGTGAGAGAGACAGAGAGGGATGAGCTGGAGGGAAACCAGGAGATAAAAGTGCAGTTATGCATGAATAGTCACAGGAGTGTCAATAACAGCGACAGCTGGGCTCAAGCTTCCTGCAAGAGTATTATGATGCTTAAAGACACTTCTGGAGCTTTCCCCTCAGAGTGTGTGTGTGTGTGTGTGTGTGTGTGTACGTGTGTGTCTGAGAGTGTATCAGCTCTCCAGGGGATATCTTCTTCCTGTGCATGTGTGTGTGTGTATATATAAACTCGTGCATGTGTATGTGCACTGATCCAGACAGACAGTTGTCATCAGCGGGTTGTCTTGAGGGGGGTTTGCTGGAAAAAGAGCGGCAGATGAGAAAGAGGAGAGGAGGGATGGTGTGTTGAGGTTGTAATTTCACCCAGAAGGGACACTGTCACTCCATCAGTGCTGCTGACACCCTGAGTGTCCGGGACTTGAGTGGGGTGGTGGTTTGGAGTCGACTTCCAGACCTCTAGGGCAGCATTTGCTGCCCACACCCAATGATGAGCTCTAAAAGTGGGTTTCTCCTGCTGCTGTGTCTGGACAGATGGGTCTTGGTGCTGGAAGGTTGTTGTGTTTTGTTAAGCTGTCATGCGGCAGCACTTTGGCTTGTTTTATAGTCCATGCTGAATGTGTGTCTCACTGCGGGCATGTGTGTTGTTAGCGCTGGAACTTACATTGATATTGTCATATTATCCATACACACTCATATAAAACTGTCATGAAAATTACCAACTGGTGGGCGGTAATTCTTTCTGTAGATATGTTTATATGGCGTTTTTCATCACATCATGGGTTGTGAAGTCTTTTTATTCTCGCCCTCTCTGTGTCTGTTGCTGTGGCCATATCAGTCCATCTCAGAGCCTGTTATATTTAGAGGCAAAGCACTATCAGAGCTTACAGCTGGCCGCCTCTGATTCAATTCTGACAGATCTACAGCGTTCAAAGCAATCTCCCCTCTTTTTGTCTCGCTCATTTTTCCGCCTATCTCCACCTCCCCCATCTCTCTTTCTCTTTCATCTCCCCCACCGTCCTCTCTTTTCTTTTCACTTCACTCCTTCCATCTCTTCTTTGTTTCCTCTCCATCTTTGAGGTTTTGTGTCATTTGCATACTTGTGGCTATTCTTACTTGTGCTTTCTCCCTTCTTCTTACTTGTTTGTGGTGTTTCTCTCTACTTCTTCTCAGTCTCCTGCATACGGTTTTCTCATCACATCTTTACTGTTCTTCTCACGTACGCAATATATCACTACCTTTTTCTCTTGTCTTCTGGCATAGTTTTGCCAGTTTGCTCCCTCTCACTTCATTTTCAAGTGCTTTATTGCTGTTGTGCATCATTAAACTCTATCTCCCCTTGCCAGTTTTGTCTCTCTGCTCCTCCACATCTTTATCATCCACAGTGGCTATCAGGTACGCTCCCCTACCAGGCAGAGCAGCGAGAGCTTCATCACTTTGAGCAAATCCACGCTGAAGCAAACATCAAACGGCGCAACTTCTAATTTGGGTAGAAACAAGCAATTAGCTGCTATTACATCCTTGAATCTGTGCGCAAAGGCAACCCTAATCTCATTAATCATGAACAATGGGGGCGGTAATAGAGAAGCATGTTTATGCAAATTCCCCCACACAGTAATCTCCTTCAGGCTTAATAGCCAAAACAGTGGCGGCGCCTGGAAACAGTCTTCCCCCTTCTTTTTCTCCACACAGCCATTGCACTTGCTTTTATTTCCTTCACCTCTTCCCCTTTTACTTTCTTGTTTCTTTTTCTTTCTCTGCTCTCATGTTAGTTTGTTCATATCCGACATTCCCCTTCTTTCAGGAACTGTGAACCAGAACACCAGGAGCTGGTGGAAAAGTATTGATCCCAGTCCCTGCAGAACCGTTCAGTTTGATAGCAAATAACCCTGAAATCGTATGGGACATTGAGTTTTACATCCCACCTCCTGCTAACACCTCCCTCCCCCACCTCTTGGCAAACTCCCCAGCTCATTCTCCTTCTCCTCCATCACTTCTCTCTATTTCTTCTGTTTTTATGCCTTTCATTTGCATTTTTATTGTTTCATTGCTTGCCTCTCTCTCTCTTCGCCCCATAGTGTCTGATTCCATCTATTTCTTCATTTCTCCTTCTCTTAACTTTGCCATTATTGCTGCGTTCTTTCCAGTATTTTGCATTCTAAACATCAGTCCAGTAGCCATACATGATTCAGGACTAAATATAGCCCAGAAAGACATTACAAGATTATCTCACTGCATCCTCTTTCTCGCTCCTTCTCTCTTCATGTGCCTCTCCTTTTTCTGTCTTTTCTCCTCTGTTTTAGTCTCGTCATCTCTCTTGAGTTATGTGCCAGTTTTCGGATGAGGATGATAGCACGATGTAAAGCTTTGTCAGGATGAATCAGGGGCCTGATACAGGTCAAAAGCATGTGATCCATCACAAGATTGGTCAAATACAACTGCATCGATTGATTGATTGGCTGCCTGTCTGGCTTGAGGTATATTGATGAGTTGAGATCTGGGTCGGATTAATCAATAAAGTAAAGGGTCTTGAAATAACGAATAAATATATTAGCATGAAGCAGTGAGAGACAGTTATATTTCAATAGAATCCTGAAGCACCACTACATTTAAGAAGAAAATATCATAAATTTATGTTGAATAAAACTAACTTCAGCACTACAGCTAAAGGTTACGTTGCTATATTTAGTTTTAGAATAAACATTCTGAAAAGGACATTTTATAAAATTTTCACCTTTATTGTGTAATTTTCAGGCATATTTTATAACATTATTTCCTCACTCACCTTTACTGTGGAGTATTTTATATTGATTTATTACAACCAGCAGTAAAATAAAATATGTATCAGATTCATTACTGGTTATTAAGATTGATTTAAGTCATGTCAACTATTTCTTTTTTCAAGTCACATTTACTTGTTATGTGCAACATGCGTTAGTGCATTTTTAATGTTTTGCTCTGAATAAAAAAGTACATTCAATTGATCTTTATTTTTGTCTTGGTAACAAAACTAATAAAATCAAACTTTAAAAACTAAACAGCTACACAATAATGAGTAAATGCCAAAACAAAAGAAAATGTAGGCTAGTGAAAGGGAGAAAGAAGGCAAAAAGGCACAAATGACAAAGTGCACTGAAGACAACATCATTTCTCTTTGAAATTACGAGTACAGATCTCAGATGGCATTTTTACACTAAATGTGTTTCCAATGATGCTGATCACATTTTAAACAATGTTGGATTTGATGTTTGCACAGAAACAGTTATATACAGAGACATGTCTCATTTTATTAACTGATTGCCAAGTGTCTTCTTGTGTTGTAAGAGTTGTGGGAGGGGTTGAGGGAGGAGTGTGTACGGTGTGTGTGTGTGTGTGTGTGTGTGTGTGTGTTTGCCTACAGAGAAAAATACAACGAGCTCAGTGTGTTTGCTCTGCATTGTGGGGAGCTGTCCATTGTCAGTGGTGCTGAAAGTAGATTACTGCTTCCCCACTTAGAGGGGGGTGAATTTAATAAGCGGGAGGGAAGACAAGAAGAAAAAGAAGAGAGAAATAACCAAGCAACCGAGAGTTCACGAGATTCTTTCGTTACTGCAACCCCACTGACTGACTGCAGATTGAAAGGAAGTTTTTTGGAAACTTGGACTGTAAGAGCCTCTCTTGACAAGCTGTCTTACTTGGACAGTGAATTTATTTCTTGGACATCTTCTCTTTCTCTCTCTCTCTCTTTATCCTCATTCTCCCTACATGCACATCTCACTCTGAAGCAGTCACTAATTTGGACACATTCAGAGGTGGGACGGAGAAGGCGGAGGTGGAGTGGGGGAGGGAGAGGAGGGAAAACAGAGGGCGATCACCGTTTCTCTTTTCCCCCTCCAGCTGAGCAGGACGAAAGGCGTCACACTAAGAAGAGCGTCCTCCCTCCTGTGCTTCTTTCGCCGGTGTTGGAGTCGCACACTGCACCAGAAGAAGTTGTATTGATTGCCACTTTGCTCTGAGAGTTCTGCCACAGCTGCTGCCGCTGCTGACGTGGATCCTGGAAACCCCGGTCCTGCTCTGGCCCTGCTCAGCCCTCTGCGTCCCGGGTCACCGTCAGGATGGCGGGCTGTGCCAAGCGCTGCAAACAGGGACTTGTCAAGTTTGCATTGTCTCTGCACAAACTGGTCACTGGGACCCTCAATAAAGGTATGTAAGTGCTTGAATATGAGCTTAATGGATTCTATATTAGTTTTAGTGCAAGTGCAAGATGTGTGTTTGAAGTTGGTACATCCAGTGTGCTGTCAACAATAATACTGTTGCAGTCAAGCCCACAAATTTACATTTATGTGTCACATAAGCAGAAGTGAAAGTTCAATACCCGTCGTCTTTCATCTGGAGCTCTACAACTCTTTTCTTTACTGTCCTCTTGTCTGCAGTTGACCTCGTTCTATTCAGTATGTTCTCCAGAGGGAGGAGTGAAGGAGACAGAGATGAAGGGAGTAAGGAGCTAATAGAGAGGAAAGATAAAGTTGATATAGAGCAGAGTGTGTGGTGTGGCTGTGCTCTTGTGATGAATGTGAGTAATAAAACGTGTTGGTGTGGCAGCAGGGAAGAGGAGCTGTACACACACACGGTGCCGAGAGAAAGAGCAAGGTTTTACTATTGTGATTCATTAGCTGTTATCGCATGTGTGAGCATGTTTTGATGCCTCTACGTGAATGTCCTGCATTTTTTGTGCGTACGTGCAACTTTAAAGTGGTGCGTTTTAAATCTTATTCTGGTGCTTTTACTCTTCAACCATGGTAGTAGTGCAGGGTAACACACACAAAGCCATGCCTCAGAAGCCTTAAACTGCACACCAGCTGCCTGAAGGCACACACACACACATACACAAACATACACACACACTTACAGTATAACACTCTGTGAGCCATTTGACATTTTGTCTAGAGGGATGGGAAACATCAAAGAAGTCAGTCACACACATACAGTAGTTACACAAAGGCAAATGCGGATGCACACACACTCTCACACACATGTTTGTGGATGGTTCAAGCATTCAGCCACAGTGGGCTGAGTTGCCCCCGAGGTCTCACACACTCATAACGTCACGAAGGAGCTGCTGCTGAGGTTTGGTTGCGTAACGAATGACTCTTTAGAAGATCAACTCAGACAAATTCAAAAGAGGAAGCAGCAGTAAACATGGACATAAAGTCAGAAGAAATACATCATGAAACACATTCAAGAACCTATACGCATGCACATGTATGTATAAAATGCACACAGTGCAAACATAGGGGCAGTAACACACCTACACAGACAACAAGGAAATGAGCTGCAGGACCAAGAGATCTGGTTCTGCAAAATATCAGCAACACACATGCACTTACAGGACGGCATCTGCTCTTTTTCAGAGCTCCTGTGGGAGCAAGAGCTACGTCTGATTAGACAACGGTCATAAAGCCGAAGACACACACATACACGTACACACACACACACACACACACACACACACACACACACACGTACCAGCTTCTTAGAGAGCTATTACAGTGTTGTACTTTTATGGATTGTGTTTACAACTCATTCCGGTTCAATTTGGGACGTTGCGTTAATTGGGTATAATGACAAATTGCTCTGTGTTCTCTTTTTTCAATCAATAAAGAGAAACTGTGGAAATACTAATTGTTATTTAATAAAACAGTGTGTTATTGGAACCATTTATTTTGAAGATTTTTTTTTCTTCTTTCTTGAGCTTTTACTGAGTGCTCTGGTCCATTTCATAGCACTTTCAGACACTGTCTGTATCAGGAACTGGATAGTTTTAAACTGGACAGTTATGAATCCATTTGGTGTGAATGGAAAGAGACTCTAATGTAGTTTCATTTGGTTTGGTTTTTCTAATGGTGCTTAATGGTGTCTGCTGTCGTAATATTTTGTTTTTCTATAGATCAGTTTTGCAGAAAACTGATGAAGGTCAAATGACAAAACTGCTACAGAGCCACAGAGTCTTTAAAAATGAAGAGAGAGTGCAGCAGCTTGTGTTGCTTAAACACTGTACTTTTAAAGGAGTGCTCCAGCAAGCCAGCGCTGCACTTCCAAAGTTCGAGGACTCCTTGGAGACAGATCAAAAAAGATTGTTAAAATCAGAGAAGCAGTTTTAGCTTGGAGACACACCTCCAAAATCCTGGATCCTACACTTCTCATAATGGAATGTTTCTTTCAATAACACCTCTTCTATCTGATAAACAGCCACATCTTTGAAATTTCACAGATTTAGGAGGACTCCTACTCTGAGTGTTCCTGCTTTTTTAGTTCCTCAACTAAAAAGAACTAGTGATGCAACCTCTGCTGCCATTTCTCATCTTCAATGCACTGTTTGTTGTCCTGTGCTTTCAAAGATCAGAATACAGTTTATTCACTCTAAATATTGAATATGAATGAACTATCCCTTCAGGGTTTCTGCATGGCCATTTTTAAGTAAGTACAATATATCAATGTCTGCCAATTTAAAAATATTGATCCAATCATCCATCCATGCATCTATCTGTCCATCTACTCACAGCACAGCCTCTAAATCTTTCTCTTCTGAGTGATGCTGACCTCAGAGGTTAATTAGAGTCAGTACTTTCAGTAGCCCAGAGACTCGCTTGCATTGTCAACACTTCACTGTAAATTGTGACTCTTTTTTTGCACATGACCTTTAGCAGTCAGCATTTTCAGCCGGTTTAAAAGCCACTGTTATGACTTACAGTGAAAGAATAGTTTTGCTGCTCTTCTGTCAGTAGCAACAGGAGTTTTATCTCAGTAGCTGCATGGCTGGTGAAGCAGAAAAACTAAAGGTTTCTGTACTAGATGTGCTGAAGGGAAATGTAAATACAGGTATTCTCAAGGGGTTCAGCTCTGTGAAGACTGTCAGAACAGCATTGACCTCTGCTGGCAGCTGTGAGAAAATACATGTTAAATAAATGAAAACATCCACATTTACCAAACTTAAGATTGGTTGACATCAACCATCAGCAAACTAGTGGCCGTAAAACTCACTAAAATGTCAGATTTACACTTTTGATGTTCACTCATCCTGTTTCTCTTATTGAAATTCATAGCACAAATATGATGTTTTTTTTTTATTCTGTAGTATGAAAATGTGCCATGAGAGGAAAGAAAGATTCAGAACTGAATAAAATAAACTTGCAAATGTGTAATTTACATTTTAATGAGACTTCCACGATAGACAGCCAGGTAGAACTGTCACTAACTTCAAAATGAGCTTGTTTACAGGAAAACTTTTTGCCTAAATGAGACTGGAGTTACACAGCAATTGAATCAGTTTTCTTACCAACTAAATTATACTTAGAATTCTATGAGATAAGCCTATAAGAGCTGTAAATATAACAGCTTATTTAGACTTCGGCCTATCAAAGTCACTTTAGCCTTCTAAGAAGATCTTAAAACAGCACAAATCATGTGTAAGGTTAAAGACAAATTAAATTACTATTAAGTGCTTAAAAATGTCTCAAATCTAAATTCCTTTTAAATGAGGTGAGAGGAATTTTTAAGAAACAATGGGTAATGTATAGGAAAATCTGTATATTTCTGTGGTGAGTTTAAATAGTTCACCGTGCAAAGCAAGGAACTTAAAATGTGTGGCACCAAATGTAAGATGAAAATGTTTTTAAAAATGTACTGGCCAAATATACAAATATTTATTTAACTGTGATGGCAAAATACATAGATTTAAAAATATAGAAATTATTGTAGTATTAGTAGAAAATGCTTTGATGTTATTCTTTTGACATCAAATTGTTTGTGCACTGCAGAAAGAGTGGATGCAATTAGCTTCTATCTTAAAAGCATGTGACATTGTTTTCAACTGTTCTGTTGTAATGGCAGTAATTGCTATTTGTGTGTGTACACATACATATGTGTACTTGTAACCGTTACCTTTGATGTGGTAACATAAATCTGTTTACATGGGGCCAAAAAGCAAATCCTCATAATGTAAATCATTCAATTTTAGTTTGAAGACTTGGTTCAAGGTTTGGTTCAGGATAGAGGAAATTCATGTAAGTCACTGCATAGCATTCTGAAGGTTCAATTTCAAAGATCATGCTGAAAAAAATCTTATTAAGGTTGCTTGGGTTTGCAGTCTAAAGCAATAAAGTATCTGTGATTTATGAGACATCTCATCATTTGAGATGTCTCATAGTAACCAGAGCCCTTCATCCTTCATGCTTCCTGTCAGTCTGTCCTGACTGTACATTATTAAAGCTAACAAATTCAGTAAATAATCTTTAAAAAACAACAACCATACTTGCTGAATTTCTGATTTGCTTGCTGGAGAAATCTCAGTCTGGAGGCTTTAGGCTTCAAGAGAGCTCTGCTCTCTGCTTTTTGCTGCAGGCTGATTAGACCAAATCCCTTTCATCACTTTGGTTTTCCTCTTGGTTCATCTCTGACTGTCTGTCACTTTCGGCACTGCCTTAGCCCTCAGCTTCTCTTCAGCTTCCCGTCATCTCTGAAAACCCTGTAAACATCCTGTCAAGCGGTGCCAGGCGTTAAACAGCCTGCATGATTTCCCTTATCCTTTCCATGCAGTCTGGCCTCTGGTGCTTCTCACTGGCATACATAACTGACCTGCCTGGATGTAGAGATGTGCACCCTGTGGTGCTGTGGGCACATGTAGTGGCACTTTCAGGCAGCCATCAGCAAGCGAAACTCCAACTGTTGGAAAATCCACAGCAAAACACAGAAAATGCTACTGAACCATCCCTTTGTTTTTTCAGCCAGAATACACCAAGAGAGCCTGCAGCTACTTGCATTTCAGATTCATAGTTTGAGTTCAACTTATGACCTGCATTGCATCCTATCAGCTCTCTTTCTCATAGTTTTTCATTTTTTCTTCTCTCACACTATTTAATTAACCAAAAATATCTCCAAAAACTAACTTTTCTATGTTTGCCCCTGGATGTTCTTTGCAAATAAGAGAATGGAGAAAATTCTTGCATAAAACAAGAAACTTTAACTACGCTGACTCTTCCTAGCCTTCAAAGCGGTCTTCTGTTGGGAATATGAGGAACATGCAGTGTTAATCATCCTTCTTCTCTTTCCTGTCTGATTACAGCCTCAGCAGAAAGTCTTCATTTCCAAAGGGAGAAAAAAAGCAAATTCCTTCATTGATGACAACTTACAGCAACATAAGATGATTTCTTGTCCTAAATTTTGCTGTCCTCATTAAAAATGGCTCCCGCTGTCGTGTCATAAACAACAACAGTTGTCTCATAAAGGGTTTTATGTATGTATTTATTCTGTGCAAATAATGCTCACATGTTTAAATTAAATCTTCCCTCCACATTTGTGATTCTCCAACTGCACAGCAGAGGGCGTCAGGTTACTCTTCGTTTTTCCTCAAGATCACTGTAACCACACATTTCCTCGTTGTCAGAGCAGGTTAGAGCAGGAGTGAAGCTAAGTCTTAACCGACTGAACCTTTGAATATTCATCCTCTCAAAGGGCTTTGCTGATGAAGCAGGTTCCTCCTCTGATGCCTGATGAATGACAGACCATGAGATGGGTTTTCAAATTGAGGCTTCACTGTCATCAACCACAACAGGTCAGATCTGTGGTGTTCCTCATAAGCGCTTAATGAAATATTCAGCAGCTTCTTTTTTTTCTTCCATCAAATATTTGCTTCAGGTCCCCCATTGCTTTGAGTCAGGGGGACTTGGCTGCACGTTTGTATTCCAAGTAGAGGAGGTAGAGTAGGGTAGGTGGGAAATGAGAACACAAAGCAAGGATGACTATATGATTGCACTCTTTGCGCACATAAGTAAACACGTGTGCATGTTGGTGCACACTTGCTTTGATGTCTATATTGGTGTGTGTGTGATATCTCTGGTGTGTGCGCTCTGCATCTGTGTGTGTGTGTCTGCTGCTTAGCTCCAAAATGCTGTCATATCACTTTTAATGTGCCAGGGGGGACACAGCAAATGTTTAATACAAAATATACTGCATAATAATTCATATGGAAAGGGCTCCGTGAGCAGGAGATGCCACTTTCTCCCCCGACAACACTGTCATCAATCCCCAAGCTGCATACAATTAACACTTCCATCACTTTCATCTGCTGAGGGGGGAAGAAAAAGGGACACACAGAGGGGGGGAGTCAATAGAGGTGTTTGTATTCAGATCACACAAACCACTGGGGTGCTCACAAGGTAAAGAAATAAGGACTCAGCTGCTGTTAACAAAAATGTAAATTGCACTTTCGAAGAAGGAAACACTGGTGTGTCATGTGCTATCTGTGTCCAGGAATAGTAGCAGGCGGAGGGTAACAGGACTTCAGTACAGTAGCACCCACAGGCAAGGTGATGCTGTCTGTAAAACATTTATGGCAAAAGAAGCAGTAAATATTTCAAACAAGCTCAGGAATGAACAGATAAACAGCTTCGTGTTAGTGTGACTCACACTGGTTGAGGTCCTGTGCAAGTTCACCTCCAGCTGACGAGAGTTTATAGAGCTCCGCGAAATGTGTCATCTGCACATCAGCCAGAGGCAGTGGGTTGGATGGTGGTGTGTTTTTCACATTTTGACAGGCGACATAAAGTTTGTGGGCAGCGTACAGCAGTGAATCTTTCTGAGAGATTCACTGAGGGACAGAAAAACATCAGCCATGGCCTTGAGGAGAGAAGACTGTTGTCATGGAGAGACACTGGAGACTGTGTTGACTCACAGACATAGGAGCCTGTTCTGTTAAATAGTGCAATATTATTATTCGTCTGTGAGACAACTAGCCACCAGCTATCTTATTCTGAGCATTGTTTTAAGAAGCAATTTTTCTCACTTAATCCACACACAGTCTTTGTTTAATTTCTCCAACTTTTGACATAACTCAGGGATATTTAATGCTAAGCGGACCAGATTCACATAAACAAAAGCAGTATGCAAAAACAGGGAGCACACTCCTGTGCAACACCACTTAAAATTCGGACGATTCTAAATTGTATCATCGATATATAATTGGATTTAAGTTGAACAGTAGTGTTGTTCGCTCCTGTGTCAAATTAAAAACTAGCAGTTTAGATTTATTGCACTACAAATACAGGTCCTACAGTAGGAACTCAATGCAGCAAATCAGTTCTTTTGTCATTACTGAGGTTCAGATCTTACGATTTTTCAGTACTTTGTATGTCCAACTATATTTCTGATGACAGACCCAATCCTTGTTGCCATTGAGGATATCAGTGTTGCACAAATGTCTGGAGAGATTCCATTCTTCAGAAACAATATTTCTTAGCTTCTCTTTGCTGGATACCTTGTGATGCTCTACGTCTCTCTTTAAAATACCCTGAAGGTGTTGTGTTAGGATCTAGTGAAGCAACATGATTGGTCAGATCATAGTTTTCCCATCGTTCTTCTTTAGAAACTTGTGTTTTGGCAGTGTGTTTTGAATCATTGTCATAGGAGTGTATTCATCTTCTGCCAAGCTTGTGAGACTAGGAGACAACTTTTCAGCCAGTATTTTGATATATCCAAAGGCTATAAATGTTATCTCTCAACACCACTTTGCATTCATGCACTCCATATCTTCACGCTCACACCACCTGTGCTTCACAGTCAGGATGATGCATTCACTGTGGTAGTCCTGGGCAGGTGCACCCCAAACATGCTGGACTTCATCTGACCAAAAGTAAAACATGCCCCTAAAAACCATCAGGCCTATTTTCATGTTCTTAAGCAATGTTTCATATTGCAATTTTGTGCCAAAAAAGCAAACAAGGGGTTCTTCCTTGGACTCCATCTGTAGAGATTGATGTTATGCATTGTCCTTCACACTGTCACAGAAGTTCTAATTTCCATTGTTAGCTATTGTGCCAAGTCTGTTTTTCAGGGTCAGACTGTACAAGTAACTCACTGTCCATGGTGTCATTTTAGGATGATGGCAACTGTGGCTCTGATTTTTGATACTATGGCTTGTTCTATACCTCCTGATTACTTTGGCAACTGTGTTTTCACAGATTTTGAGATGATCGCCAACCTAACAGTAATTCCTTCTCAATTTTTCTGAAGTTTCACAATCAGACTTTTTGTTTGCTCTGGAAATTAATTTCTACATGGAGCCATGATGCACAATGATGGATGGACACAACTCAAAGGTCCAAAACAGAGTTCTGGTCCTCATAGGTCATTTAAGAACTACACTGGCCCAAAAAAAAGTTGCCACCTGGATTTAACTAAACAAATAGATAAGAGCCTTCCATTGAATAGTTACTGCAGTGATGAATATATTTCAGCCGCAACAACTTATTTAACCCTAGCTGATGCAGTGAGGAGCTTCTCATTTCTTAAACAACCATGTCAGAAGACATATCCTGTGGTCATGGAAAGGATGTTAATCTGTTTCAGGAGGGTCAAATTATTGGCCTGCATCAAGCAAAGAAAACAACATAGGAGATTTATGAAACTACTAAAATCAGGTTAAGAACCGTCCAACACATTATTAAAACCTGATGGATAGTGGTGAACTATCATCTTCAAGGAACAAATGTGGTCGGTCATGTGGTCTGTTGAATCCAGACTTACCCTGTTCCAAAGTGATAGGTGCATCAGGGTAAGAATAGAGGCAGATGAAGTGATGCACTCATCATGGCTAGTACCTACAAGCCTGTGGGGGTTAGGGTTATGATCTGGGGTTGGTCAGGTTCAGCAACATTATGTTCCCAAAGAATGAGGTCAGCTGACTCCCTGAATATACTGAATGACCAGGTCTTTCCATCAGTGGAGTTTTTCTTCCCTGATGGCATGAATGGCATAGTTCCAAGATGACGATGCCATGATTCATGGGGCTCACATTGTCCTCAGGGGGCAGTAATAAATACAGAACAGTTTTGGTGCAGGTGTGCCAGAAGTGAAAATAGCCACGTTGATGTCACACATGGTTTGTGGACTTTTGTTTAAGTTGTTAAGTTAGCATTTTGGACATCATCATCTTGGTTTTATGGAGCCAGAAGGGACCATATTTGTAGGATTTTACGACATGCTGGTTGTCTCATCTTTGCATCTGAGACTATGACTGTGGTGTGGAGTCATGTTTCTGCCCACCTGGCTAGTCTAAGTCCAATATTCACTCTCCTTTAGCTCTGTGTTTGGTCTCCACCAGCGCCTGAGGGAAATATCTGCCTCTTTAGCTGCTAAATGCATCCCCATGTTTATTATCTAGCTGTAGTGTAATGTAAGTACATTTAATAATAATAATAAATTTTATTTATAAAGCGCTTTTCCAAAAACTCAAAGACGCTGTACATAAAATACAATAAGATAAAACAAAACTGTTAATTAAAATCAGTAGATAGTAAACAAGTTCAAGATAAAATACAGAATCACTTAAGGAAAGCAGATCTAAAAAGGTGAGTCTTTAAAAGGGATTTAAATGTGGTGAGGTTGGTGCAGTCACGGAGGGCATGGGGGAGTGAGTTCCAGAGTGTGGGGGCGGCAATGGCGAAGGCTCTGTCCCCCCAATGTCGCCGGCTGGTCCTGTGCGGGATGGAAAGGAGGTTTGTGTGGGAGGAGCGGAGATTCCTGGGGGGGGTGTAGGGGAGGAGCAAATCGGTAAGGTAAGAGGGGGCAAGATTATGGATGGACTTGAAGGTGAGGAGAAGCAGTTTGTACTGGATGCGGTGTGAAATGGGGAGCCAATGGAGGTTCTGCAGGACGGGGGTGATATGGTCGTGAGAACAGGTTCGGGTGAGGAGTCGGGCAGCAGAGTTTTGAATGAGTTGAAGTTTATTGAGAACTTTGGAGGTGGAGCCGAAGAGAATGCTATTGCAGTAGTCAAGGCGGGAAGTGACGAAGGCATGAATGAGGGTTTCAGCGGCTGAGAAGGAGAGGAAGGGGCGGAGACGGGCGATGTTGCGGAGATGGAAATAGGCAGTTTTGGTGATCTGATTAATGTGGGGTTCAAAAGTGAGGTTGCTGTCAAATATCACACCGAGGTTGCGGATGTGAGCAGAAGGAGATAGGGTGGTGTTATCAATGGTAATGGGGGGGTGGGGAAATGGTGTGAGTGATTTAGGTCCAATAAATTTACTTATGTGCTTTGCTGCATTTACTTATTAGATTCTAAATATGCAGATTAAAAGTTATTGCATACAAAATATTTGACTTCCTTATAAAATTACCTGTTTTGTTGTAAATGTATCTACCTGCCAGTATAAATACATAGAGCTGAAATATTTAGTTGATAAACTTGTCAAGTGAAAGAAAATTCTACTCTACTCTCAGATGTACATGGCTTTGGATAGCGTCTGCTAAATGAAAGTGTAAATCGTAAATTGTAAAATTAAAATACAACTATTTTGATAAAGCTTGAGGTTACTTTTTCAAGCAGAAATACCACAAATGTCTAATCTCAAATGTCAAATCTCTAATGAGATTATTTGTTTCTTTTCTGTTCAATAATTTTGTTCATTTTATTTGTATAATTTGGATGTTTGGACTGTTGTGTCTGCCAATATAGACACATTTGCCTGGTCATACTTGCACAGTTTTAAGTACCATTTTCAGTGTAGGACTTTCATTTGTAATGTCAACAGCAACAAAAAAACTTGTTTTACTTTGTAGTGTGAGTACTTTTTCTTGAGTAAATGATGTGCATATTTCCTTCACCAGTGTCATTTAGTCAGTGACTTTGTTTTTCAGCCAGGTGCTAAAGAACATGTGTGTAGTGGGATTTTAAAGCTTCTTGAGGTGAAAAGGACCCTAATGAAAGCAATGAGCGTGAACAAATCGAGCATTAAAACCAAACTTGCTTGAACGCTCAGTAGAGCTGAAGTGAACTGGTGTTACTTCTCTGTGAGTTATCACCATAAACAACCTTTCACATACTGCACCAGCATGCAATCCGTCCTTTTTATAAAAAGACAGATTACAGCCTCTTAAGCAGATCCAGATTCTTTGCTTCCTGCAACAGTCCATATCAAAAGATAATTATATTGCAGTTGTGGAGCACTAGGAAACCATCAATAATTGAGGTGAAAAAAGTGGATTTGCTGCACTACATATGTGACTCTAAACTGCAGCGTAAGACTTCTACATGTAAATGAATGTATATTACATACATACAAATGAGTTCTGCTCATTCAGCATATCAGCACAAGCTAGATATTTATATTTCAGAGTATACTGGGGTTTTAAATTTGGTTATTGTGGCACAATTTCTATGGTTGTACACTGAAAGCGATGCGTTTTACATCAGCCGGCAGCGACTGGTTTGCCAGAACCATAACAGCAGAGACAGAGTAGACCACAGTAACTAGGAATATGGCTGCACTTGTACTGGAAAAACCTTGAGTCCAAGATAAAAAACAACTTGGCCTTGAGAGGAGCGATTAGAGTCTAAAAAAAGAAAGCAATCAATTGCAAGCAAAGTTTTAAAAATTACTTTCACTGCCTGAAGGGGGAGACAAAAGTTCTTTTCGGCCGGTTTAACAGAGTAATCTTCAAAACTGTTGTCATTTAATTTTCTTTGATTGACTAACTAATTACTTCGCTAAATGTTTCGGCTTCATACAAAAGAAATAGTCCCGCTGAATGTGCTTAATTTTCAAAGTTATCAACACAAATGAAATTTCTCTCATTTCCATTGCACAGTTCGAGATGGGCATCTTAAAGCCAAGCCAACCAAGACTCTCTGCATGGCTTGATCCTAATAGAAGTAATTTCTTTTTGTAATTTGGGTGAAATGATCCTTTAAGCACTGATGCTCGAAACCAAAATGATCTTGGCGATGTTTGCTCACTTGTTGCACACTGATTGTGATCGAGCCTCATTGCACAGCTTGGTTTTCAGTCTGTGCTGGAGCTACCAACACATGCTTGGCTTTGTTAGAGGAAAACCGACATGTGATTGACTCTCTGCAGCAGGAATTGGCTGCTCTCAGCGGTGTTACACCTCATTCCCATGTCTGGAAGGATCGTTGAGCTTGTCTCCTTTGCTCCTTACTTCAGTAAATCAATCTGTTTGTTCTGATGACTCAGACGTCACTGAGCCTGTTAGTGGCCAGGTGCAGTTTTCACCCTTCAATCCTTGTACTCTTTCTATTTGTCTTTCTCCCTTTTTCCCTCCTCAGCTGTTACCCTTCATCGACTCCGTCATCCCTTCCCTAAAATATCCATCTTGCTCTCCAAAATTTCCCATCTCGCTCTCCCTTTCTACATTTATTTCCCTCGGTCTCATTTCTTTCTCCTGCTCCCTCTTTCCTTCCCTCTATGCCTCCCTGCTCTCATTGCTGTCGTCTCCTCCTGTGGTCATCACCATGACAGATTCCATTCAGTCTTCATCTAATAAGACCGGACAGCAACTAACCAGTGAATTTAATATTCCCTGCCTGTTCGCCACTTTCTGTGCTTGTCAACACCTTCTTTCTCTGCTGTCAGACGCTTCCTACCTTTCAGCTTCACAGTCTAACCTCATAGTTTTTTCTTCTTTCCCCTCCATTCATTCATCCAGACAGCCATCTCAGTCCTGTAAATGGTCTGTTGTGTAATGGTTAATAAATGATGAGAAAGAGGTTGGCTGGCACTCAGAATGATCCACAGCACCCTGGACAGGCCTGAGTAGCAGCACAGATGATGTCAGGCTTAATGTCTTGGAAGAGTTTGGCTCTCGGCCTAATGTGATGAACCTGTTGCTGTTAGTGTTATTGCACTCCCACTGCAAGTCTACAGAGCTATTTTGGTTTCCTTGTTTAAAGCGCCAGAACGTTAATGCCTCAATTACTTTGTGACTTAGAAACTATTCAATAATGGTGATGATTTAAGCATAACTGGATATATGTGATAAAATGTCAAGGTCAGCAAAACATGCAAAAAATCAGCATATATAAAGAATAATATTTCTAAAACTGAATGGAAAATGAATAGTTATTTACCTGAGCTGAAATGGAACAATTGCCTCAAGGAAATTCTTCTAGAAATAAATAATATACTCAGTACTATGTCTCTATATTCCCTGTAATTAGTACACATTTATTCTTTCTGGGGATTTTTCAGGGAATATGGCAGCATTAGTTATTTTAACAAATGACTAAAGACACTTGTTTACATTTGAGGGGCAAATCCCTTTTGTAGCCATAGAAATTACAACTTCTGTCTGTCTGCTGCAACGATGCATGACTATGTTTTAGCACCATTAAGTCTAGAGATGGAGGAGGTTGGGGTGGATGGATGGTTGATTTTTATGTGAATGTTCTTAAGAAACATTTTTAACATTTCTTTTTTTTCCACCAAAAAATGTTTTTCCACCAAAAGATTTCCCAAAAATGTTGACATCAGAAGTTTCACTGTGAAAATATATATATTTTTTCCACATTTTCAAACTTTAAAACGGGTCAATTTTGACCCGCAGGACAACACGAGGGTTAAAATTTCATCTTATGTCTATAAGATTGTTTCTCTGCAATTTTTGCACTGTATTTTTAATATATTCTTATAATGCCCTTATGCCCATGTCTTTTTCAGCTGTTGTAATGGGGGACTTTCCTAACTGTGTGATCAATTAAGTATATCTTATCTTATCTTATCTTATCTTATCTTATCTTATCTTATCTTATCTTATCTTATCTTATCTTATCTTATCTTATCTTATCTTATCTTATCTTATCTTATCTTTCTTTATTTCGTAGATCAGTTTTGCATTACCGCACTGCCATGTTTGGCAAAGATCACACATTGTAATATCTTCACATCACCTCAGGAATGATTTTCTGTCTCGTGATATCAGGTGGTTGCCATAGTGGGTGAGATTTAAAACGCTCTTTGACTTTGAATGTAAATCCTTGATCTGTCTCCCTGCATCCACTCACTCTTGTTTGATGACTGCGACCTCTTTCCAGTCGAAGTCATGACCTGTTTTAGTCTGATGTTCGCAGACAGCTGATGTCATTGGTGTCCAGTTCTCTTTCACTTTCTTACACGATGTGTTTTCTACCCCAGCGATGTTGTTCTCACCACAGCTGTTATAGCCCAGTTTTCCTGCCTTTACTTGTGAACAGCTAATGTCGCTCGATAACACCTGAGAAAAAGCTGCTGAGAGACTGATGTAAGCTCCCAGGTTCAAGAGTGAACCTCGAACAGCCGACTTTGGTCTTCAGTTTTTAGCTGCTTGGGTTTAAGATTGGATCTTTTAGGTTAGTAATAAAATCATTCACGGGTTCCAGGAGGTTTTTCCTCTGAGAGATTTTTGCATTCTGGGATCTGGAGATTCAAGTGAGTCCAATAATCCAAATGAAGCAACTAAAATATGTAATTAGTCCATGTCCTCTGATACATTTGTGCATTCTTTGTTCTGATGCAACTATCGACAGGATGGCATTGTTTACGAAAGTATTACAAATCACAGTCTCTAGTGTATGACAGAAAAACATTGTCGGTTCACTTCAAAAATACTACTGATTGGCAGGAAAAAGAAGCTACCAGCTGTCTCAGTTTATGAAAATATAATATTTTTTTCACCCCTCCAGCTCATTAGTTTGCAAACTACACCGTAGCTTTTACGGACACTGTTATTTTTTTTTTTAAATGACAAATACATTTATCAAACGCTTGAATTTATCTTTTTTTCACCCAAAATATATCATTATTGCTATTAATAACAATATGAATGAATGATGAAAAGTAACCACTGCTGCCTGTTATGAACTCCACAGAGGATTAGGTATGTTCCTCTGTTGTTGTTTTGTTTTTGATCTTTGAGTTAAAGTGAAAGAAGTTTATGATATTGCGTTACCACACTTTGATAGTAATTGCAAAAACAGCATGAATTCCAGCATCTTTATTAAATTGAATTAGACAAAATTGCCCTCATGCATGAGTCATAAGTCAGTAATAGCCTAATTTTATGCATGATCCATGAAGATGAAGATACAGAAAAATAGAAATATGTGGCCAAACTTGCGTCAATCCCCCCAAAATTTCACATATCCTGTTTTCAGCTGAACCTTATTGGCCTTAGTATTATGTCTTACTGAGAGGAACCACGCTTCCTTTGGCTCCCCTGTAGTTTTCACCCTGCATCTTCTCTCTGTGGACTTCGTCGCTCTGAAATTTCATCACATTATTTTCTCCTTTGCTCCCAACAGACAGGAGTCATAATTCTTACAGTGGCAAGAAGCCTCAGTTGAATGTAAACATTTGGGCTTTTGTGTGCGTGTTGAAATGACTGATATGGTTGTTTTTAGTGGGGGAAAATTCTCGCCCTCGTTCTGGGTTGTGGGATTCATGGGTTTTGAGCAACTTTAATAGAGTCTTTTCTATTCTAGCTGGCAAACCAATCTCACCACGGGATTCGATTAGTGGCTATTCTGGAGCTTGCACAGACATTTTCTCTGAAGTATTTTAGACCCCGTCATCCATTGGTGGCTTTGAAGTCGAGATTGAGATTTATTGTTAACCTTGGAAAAAGCAGTTCACAAAGCAGAAACACCACCAGGTCTGTTCAGTCGGTCTTCTGGAGCTTTTGATCACAGAACAAGATCTTACCCAGCGCACCGCAGTGAGATTTGTTTGCCAACTCCTATTTTCAAGGTCGAGAATGAACTTTCAGTTGTATTTATTCAGTGATTGCATTCTGTTTTCTTCAGACATCTGTGTTATTTGAAAACTTGGTATTTGGAAAATGTCAGCTTTTCTCAGACTGATCAAAACAGCCCATTTTTTCAGCTTTTCCACTGTGGGCTTTTTTCAGTTCATCCAGTGAGTTGTTGAAAGTGTTTGATCAACCAAAGGCTCTTTCTCTCTCTCCACTGATAGATGTGTGCGTAACCCCTCCACTGAAGTTAAACATCATCACTACAGCAAATCACGCTCCCTTATCTCGTCTATTCAGCCGGGCTTTTAGAATTTAATCAGCACGTCTGTGTGTCACTGCTGTAGTGTTTGTTCAAAGAGCTGCTTTACCACGTTGTGATTTCGCCACTTTTGTTCGCTGTCGCCAGTGAGTGTTTGTGTATGTTTTAATGTGTGCACGCTCGTGTGTGAAATGCATTTGTCAGTGTTTGGTTTTGCAAAGAAACTGCTGTCAGATTTGTCTCTTTCTACAGAGCTAGAAAATGAGAAAATGGAAGTATGTGTGTGTGTGTGTGTGTTTTAGTTGAGCTCTTGCATACCAAAAAACTATCTCTTTCCATTACACACACTGTCCTGCTGTGCGGTGCTCATTTTTCTAACTTTCTTTGTCTGCCTCCCTTTGTCTGCCCCTCGTCTTCATTTTCCCTGCTCTTGCCTCCCTCCACACCTCAGTCCCTTGCACTGCCATCTTCTCATCCTCTTGTTTTTACTCTGCATTGATCCTCAGCATGCAGGTTACTGCAGCTAGTAGCTTTTAATGAATGCCATGGCCTATTGGCTTCATCATTGGCCTTGATGGCCTCGGCTCAGCCACAGCGATGGCTCAGCTGTAAATTGTTTTCTTAACTAAAGCCATGTGAGGAATTTCAATAGGGGCTGCCATCAATAGTGTCAGTGCAGTCTGCCAGCCTCAACAGCAGGGTGTTACACGGAGGACAGCAAGGGGTTAAGCGTGACTGACAGAAGACTACATGTTCGAGGTGGACTGTGTTGCAGACTGGCATCATTCCCCCTGGTTGTATTGTTGTAGAGGATGTGTGGCCTCTGTGTGTGTGTGCGTGTGTGTGTGTGTGTGTGCGCACAGGTGACGGATTCATCAGCAAACCTGAGAGCAAATCTGATACAGCATGTTGATGCAGGTGCTGACATATGCGAGGTGGCGTTTCTGCAAATGTAGCGGTGTCAGATGTGCAGGGTTTTGTCCGTGACCCACCCACCAGCGGAATAATTACGCACGCACAAACACACACACACACACACACACACACCACCTGTCAGACTTGCATGTAGCGATAAAGCAACAAATACACTCTCCACAGTCGGACTGTTCGCCTGCTGAATAGCAAAAGGGGATAGATCAGTCTAGCCCTGCCTTATCTCCCCTCACCTCTTGCACTCTTCATCTCGCTCTATCTCTTTCTTCCACCCTCCCACCCTCTCTCCTCCTCACTTTGCCTCGCCTGCCGTTTTGTCTCTGTCTCTTCTTTCTATTCTCCTCACCCTCTCCCTTTTTCCTCCCCATCGTTTTTCTCCTGGCCTCTTCCTCTCCCTTGGGTTTTGTCCTCCTCTCTCACACACTCTCCTCCCCCCCCGCTCTCTGTCTCTCTGTCTGTCTTTTCCTGTGCAACAGTGTGCAATCCCTCGCTTCCCACCAGACAGACAAAGAGACAGAGCGACTGAGACGAATAGGGGGAGGAAGAGGCAGCGGAAAGGGAGGCAGAGACAGAGAGAGGCAGATACATAAAGAGGCACAGAGGAATTGATGGAATGACAGTTGGTTGGCGGGAGACAGAGAGAGAGAGAGGAAGAGGGAGGGACGTGGAGAAAGAGATAGAAGGGATGTAAAATAGGCATCTTCAGTGACAGCGGAGACAAAGGTAGCTTCAGAGTGCATGTGCGCCGTTTCTTTCATTCACACACACACACTCTCTCTCTCTCTGTTTCACACACATCCTCTCTCTCACTCACACACACCCTCGAGCAGAAGCAGCAGAGCTGTGTGGGTGTGAGGCAGCATGAGAAGTGATATCTCTACTTCCACACGTACAGCTGGCTGACGGACCAACTTAATCACAAATTACACACACCTACTGTACACATAGCACACTTTGATCATAGGCACACAGACAAACGCACACACTCATAGACAAGCAAGCCACTCAGCCTTCCAGCAACCAGAAGTCAACATGGGTCTTGTGATGGGAACCTTTTCCATGCAATCCAAGCAAGTCACCTACCACAAAGGTAAGAATTTAGATTTCAAATTCCTCGAAATTGATCAAACACGCTCAGACGGGGTGCATTTGTGTTTTTTTCTTGAATGTGAGCACAGACATATGAGAGCAGCACCTGTCATGTTTGTTCCTTAATGATGGAGTCATGTATGTTTGCTCTCAGAGTCATGAATATTGTACAAGAAGTGCATTATGGGAATGAGCTTGAACATGTAATGAGCAGTGATGTGAAGTTGACACGGAAAAATGTCAGTCATTGTTGGTTTATGATGCAATCTGTTGGCCACCTGTCCTCTGTTTGAACTGTGGATTTAGGAATAGACGTGTGTGAGTGTGTGTGTGTGTGTGTGTGTGTGTGTGTGTGTGTGTGTGCAGCCGTGCCACTGGGCATGTCTATAATAGGTGATGGTATTTACCGCTGTCTGTTCTCCAAACCAGCCCCCTTCCTGTCTGCCCTGTTACTGTTTGACATGAGGAAACTTGACAAATGCGTGCCCGTGTGCGTGTGTGTTCTTAGAGATGTGTGTAAAACGGCTTCCTCCATGAAAATATTTATGTGCTTAATTCACCGTGGGAGTGTGTGAGGGGGCCTTTGCTTTGTGTGTGCTGTGTGGTGACTGTGTGTCTGTAAATCAGGGTGGTGTAATCCGTCAGCATTTGGCCATGGTCTGTCCTGCATCTGTTGAAATGGCTGCCTCTGACCTTAAACCTGATGGTTATCACCCGACAGACGCGGAGCTCCATCACACACACGGCAGAGACAGAAAACAGGAGCCCGATCGTTTTTCATCTCATGTAGCAAAAGAGGAGATAAAATTCAGACATGTATAATTGGACCGTAAACCAGAGTGAAATCGCGTAAAACTGTCTGCGTGTTACATATGCTGTGACAAAACTTGTGGAGGCGGTGTAAGAGATGTAAATTATGAGCTGTGAATGTTGTGCAAGTCCCTCAGGAAAATGCCTTTCAGCTGTCTGTATTTCCTCTGTTATACCTGTCAAACAGTGCAGTCAGACCACAGTGAGAATTTGAAGTAGCTGTAAAAACTCTTTAGAGACTCTATAAATGGTTTCCTGGAATACAAACATATATAGCATCCTGTGTGGGTTGTTTATTTTAATTCCTGACCTGCGCCTCATTCCACCGTGAGGCAACAGCTCTCGGCAAATACTTCAGATCTGTGCTGAGCAGATACTTGAGGCACATTTTCAAGGTGGATGTTTTCTGCGCTGTAAAATATGAAACCTACAGGTCTCGAATTACCAAAACAACACACACGCGTCAGAAACAGGGCCAAGTTGTCTTCTTCCATTTCAAGCACAACCTACTTACCAGTTGGAGAAGGCAACAATGCTTACCAAGCAACCGGGATGTATTTTTAGCCGATTTTGTGCGGGAAAAACTCTCCTCTACTTTGGGCAACCTCCAACTAGATGCTACTTTGAAGTATGGACTGTTAGAGTGTGAGGAAGAAGCGATAGATGAGTAAAAGTGGGAGAGAAAAATTGAGAAAAGTTGAGAGGGGAGGCGAGGTTGCTCCTCAGGGGGCTGCAGTTTGTGTGTCTGTGAATGTGTGTGTGTTTCACCATCTGCTGCAGTGTTATAAAAAGTGGCCTAATGAAAGCAGGGCAGGATTCATTTTGCATGGAAGGTTGGCCCATCCTTGATCACAATCCAACATGAGGCAGCGAGCAGCTGAGAAGGGACCAAAGTTAACTGGCTGACGATTCAGAAGTTTGGATGAAATTCATTTTTTAGCATGAAGTCTGACTCTGTGCAGGCGGAGGTGTGGGCTTGTCATCAATCCGATGACGTGAGATATGACTGGACGAAATCAGACCAGAAAAAGCTTGCAGCTCAGAGACTCATGACTTCCCCTGGGCTTTACCTTTGCCATTGCTGACTGACTCCCAGACATTAAAAATATATTACAAAGTAATGTTCAGCAAATTAACCTTCTGGTTTTTTTTTTGTTTGTTTTTTTTTTGCTAACAATAGATAGACTTTGATTAAGGCACAGAACAGATATTACTTCAAATTATCACATTTAGATGTCAAGACAATGCTGTGGTCAACAAGAAAATAAAGTTAGAAAAGTATTTATTATTTGTTTGATTAAATAACTGACACTATCTTTAAAGATTTAAAATTGCATTAATGAAGGGTGCAAAATGATGTGTTTATAACTCAAAACATAATGTTTAGGACTTGACACGTTAACTCAGGGCTTCACAGCTGACTAAAGATTCAAGTTGCAACTTGGGACTTAGATGATAGTCTTGGCTAATCACATTTGCAGTAGGTTTGGAACTCATTAGCTTCATACCTGAACATTTATTTATCAGTTCAGACTTTTGGCTCCATAGATGTGCAGTAGGTTGTATCTGTGTATTCTGTGCATGCACGCTGTTACCTTTGTAGCATAGTAACCGCGTGGACTGTCTGCATAGATACCGATTTTGGGCTAGAGAGGTCCTTGTCGACTCCTGCAGAAAAAGTAAAGCACTGACTTTATTCTACTTTCGACTGAGTTTGTAGTCCACTCAGATGACTCTGCTTTACACTAGTACAGTAGGTCGACATTTGCATATCCTACTTATGCGTACAACTGCTCTTGTTGTGTAGTCGCTTTGCTGACTGTCCACACCAACAAAAATTTTGGCCTACACGCAGCCGTCCACAGAGGAGTCAGTGTGAACTCTTTCCAATGTGTGGATTTGGACAATGTAACACTGGCCTTACTGCCTCTTTTGCCAGTTTGTAAGATTGTGTATAATTATTTTTTAGCAAACAGTACGTGATAATGTATTGAATAAAGTCTTTTCATGCGACGTCTGACCAAGAACACTCATGTTAAATGCATCATTCATGAGTAGACCAACTTAAAAGAGCTCTTTAGAACAGTGACTCCTAACACAGGACCCTACTAAAGGTGGCTTGATGGATGTGAAGTCAATGAAAAGATTCCAAAACATTATTTGATAAGCAAGAATCATGTTTGGCTTGCATGTAAATATACAAAGCAGTTTTGTTTTTTGATGCTTGTTTGGGAATTTTAGCCTTTATTGATAGCATAATTTGACTGGAAAGAGATTTTAAGAAGGTGCAATGACACCAGTGATGTTGAGATTATATAGTGTCCATCTAATCACTAGACCATCAGGACGTCACATTGTCTTTGCTTTTCTTCTAATATAGTTGATGGATTTATCTCTTTTCACTTAAAATAAATATTTATTTTTTTAATCCTGAGTAAATAAAATAACTTGTGGATTGACATGCACTGTGTCCTTGTCGCCACCTGACATTAACATGCATCTTGGGTGACCTGATCACAAGCGCTCTGAGTACGTCACTCCATATCTGGAATTAGAACGGGTCTCCACATGCCTCTGGAGTGACCACTTGTGATTGGGTCCCGTTTCCCCACTCTATATGCAAATAAACACGTGCTCCATTTGCAAAAAAACACTGTGTGGTTGGTTTTAATTGGTGATAACAATGCACTTCCTGTGTTTAGTGTGCTGGAAATAGAAAGAAAAAAAAGAAATCACTGTTTTGCCAATTGTTGTTGCACTTCAATATGATGCTGTTAGCACTGAATACGTGCTTGTGGAGAGTGGTTGAGTAGGTGGTCCTTCAGTGTGGCTTGCAACACATTCATGCTCACGCTGATAAAACAATGTGGCCGTGTGCAGCCCACACCACGTCTGAGTGTCGTCTGAAGGATTGGATCTCAGTTTGTCCTCAGAGCATCTTTGACACATCCACACCTGTAGTTAGCGCTTTCCCCTTGGGATTGCATCAACTAAGACACGTTAATTCCAGGTGTGAACAGAGCCGCTATGCCAAGAGGTCACAAGTAGACAGTGTTGTATTTTCAGGGGACGCAAGTCAAAAATGTTGACAGCATTTACCTTAGAGAAGAGCACATCTTCATCCATTGTTATCCTGCAGCGGTGTCTGTGAAAACCGAGCAGGTTGGCTATTAATGACAGGGTTGGTGGTTTGATCCGAGCTGTCTGTTTTGACCTTTGAGCGAATAATTAAGCTCAGTTGCTTCCTGCGGCCACCTCAGTGTGGTGCCTGGTGAATGAAAGTCACACTGTAAAGTGCTTTGGCTTAAAAGAGCTGGATAAATGGAGTCCATTTACAGTCCTATCCAGAGCATTTTATATGACTAGAGTGGGCGTTTTTGTTTTTGGTGTGGGTTACTAAATGAAATGAAATTAATGCTGTGGCCTACATGAAGTCAAAGGTTTTCCACTAGGGAAGCTGGCAGGCAGAGTTATTAGCCAGTGCCTCTATGGCCCATATGGCCATAGGTTGGTGTTAAGGCATTTATCTATATGTGTCTCTCTTCACCTGGGGCAAAAAACAAAATTTATCTACTGTCTCTGTGCACAAACTACTCTGTTCCTATGAAATATTTCCCAACGGCTATAAACTACAAAACCAGCGCCTTGCCGACACATTCATCTCCCAGTCCGTTCGCTCCATTTGTTTCTGCCTCTACTTTCATCTCTCTGTACCTTCTCGCTCCGTCAAGTGAATTTTCTCTCTCTCTCTCTTTGTCTTGCTCGTTTTCACCTCATTTCACCTTCTCATTTTGTCTTTTATGTGTTGGTCCCTTCCCTTCTATTCGCCGAGCTGCTCTCCTCTTGATCTATGGCCATTCGTCTTGCCTTTGCTGTTTATTTCTAAGTTTCTGTCTCTTTCACTCTTCACAACCTTCACATCTCTTTGTGTTCTGTGCTTTGCACAGAGTGTAACCTTGTCCTGCTCTAATGTCTCTCCAACTGTTTGAAGTTCCACTAATCATGTAGCATTTTAGTTTGGGGGCAGCAGAAATATGTAAATATGTGTGTGTTTGTGCGTGTGTGTGTGTGTGTGTGTGTGTGTGAGGGTATCCAGGAGAACAAGTGCATTTGGCTCAATGTTTCCATCTGCTGCAGGGCTAAAGAGTTGAGAAGAGAGGATCTGTGTTTCTTTAATAGGCTTTACAGTTTCCGCCCCTCTCTCTCATCCCCGCACATCAAAAGAAGTGCACCAAAAGGGCCAATTAGGACAGCAAAAGAGCTTTATTAGGCACATGGCAACATGAAAACGGGTTTCTGGTTAATCCCATGCCCAAAGCATGTGTGTGCTTGTGTGTGATGAGTGTGAATGTGTAATGATGGCACTGTGCTATCACAACTTCATATCTCATCTTTCTTTGCACTCTGTTCTACACTGCATAGATATTCATGGCAAGCCTTATTTCCATTTTAAAAACATCTGCCCATCATTCAAGATCCTCTGTCAGTGTTTGATCTCTCAGTGCTGCACGTTAAACCCAA
The DNA here is from genome assembly GCF_022539595.1 of Amphiprion ocellaris. Lineage (NCBI taxonomy): Eukaryota > Metazoa > Chordata > Actinopteri > Pomacentridae > Amphiprion > Amphiprion ocellaris. The sequence goes on from NC_072778.1 coordinate 18,352,224, forward strand.
CATTTTATTAAATAAAAAAATCTATATACTGTATACATAAATATACTTTATTTGAATACTATTTGCAGGCAAATGCTATGCTCAGTTCTTCAAAGATAAACAACGGATTCCATGCAATTTGTCTCTATCCACAATCCATCCTCGTTCTTCCTTCAGGCCTTTGTAATACTACAGCCAATGGGAGAAATGCAGATGATGAATATAGATAGCTGCTTAGCTCTGGCTATATGGTTCAGCCTGTATGCAGCGTTAATACAGCAGTAATACACATCACTTGAACTAAATTAATGTGACAGCTGAAATGACACTCATGCAAAGAGAGCATCAAATGTTGCTGGTGTAGCATTTTACACCCAAATGTGCTAAAACAACTGTTTATTTATATTCAGATCCAGCTTGTTCTCTTTTCAACAGTTAATGGATATAAAGGGAGTGAAGCTGCCCATTGAGCATTGCAAGTATAGTTATAGTTATGACTGAGTGAAGCAAAAGAGTCATGGCAGCTTTATGTGTTTTATAAACACTTCAATAGAAGCAATTATGAATTCAATTTTGATTTGAATTTGTTGACCTGTTCATACTCATGTACCACCAATGGGAAAATATGTTTATGTGGTTCTATTTAGCATACATTCCCATATCTACCTGTGCATAGCAGATGAAGGATGCACAAACACAACAATACAAGTAAACACAAGTAAGTATACGACTGAATTTGTTTTCTGACCTGTGAGAAATAGGAAGCTGTGTTTCAGTGCGAAGGCAAGACAAACAGCTTCAATTATCAGGTAAATAAAAGAAGTGAGTCGTCGTTCACACTTGGGTCCCTCATTTGACAGATATCAAAGCAACAATGTGCAAGTTTACAATTCTCACCATCAGTCTGTTTACAAGTAACTGGTTAGTTGGATGATTATGTTTTATGATGTGTTTTAATCGATGAGTCACTGAATATGATCATTTATGGCTGTGGGCCACTTTGTTTCAATGACTGGGCTACTTAATACATTTAAAACTCATCCCCTGCAGGAGCTACACAGCTAAATTACCTGTCACTCACAGTTCTTTTTTCCCCCTTTTCCACTCGAGCAGGTAAAAAGAAACTTTTTAAACAACCCTCTGAATGTGAATATTCCTGCTTTGTTGGGTGTGTGTTTACTACGGCATCACATTATTTTCCATTCCAGTTAGCTGTAAGCATCACAGCCAACTAGAAAGCATGTTGATAAGGGAAATGACTATTTCCTCTGGCCAGTCTTTCTCTTTTCATCGATTTCCCCCTTGAATCGCTCTCTATCTTCTTTTTAAACTTTGTCTTGTGCTTTCTCTCACTCCGAATTCGGTCTTCTCTTTGCTCTCTTTTACTCTCTACACGTCCATCCTTCTTCCCCTTACATTTTCCCTTTATTTATGTCCCTGCTTACCCCTTCATCCCTCTTTTTCTCTTTTACCCTTCTCCCCAGATAATTACAGATCGATAGAGCAGGCTCCTTTAATTATTCCCTTTTTTCATAATGTGATGAGAGCTGGTGAGAGGCTCAGCATGCGTCCACTAATATAGATACAGAGAAGCATCTGTGTGAGAAGTCATTTGGACAGCAATAGATATTACTATTGATTTTCCCAATAGTCATGTTCCATGTCCAAAGCCACGCTGCCCCAGAAGAGTAATTTCCAAAGCCTTGTGTGCCAACAGGATAGTGTGATACAGCAGCGTGATAGATTCATAATCTATAGCTACTGGGATGAATCTTTTTAGGAAAAAAGAGTGAATTTTAATGTTATTGGCCTGCAGGTTAGCGCTGAGGTTGGTCTGAATGTGCAGCTTTGACTTTGCTGAGCTGATTTTCTAAAGCTTCCTTCCAGCATTTTAATCTTAATCGAGATCTTCAGAGTTTCATTTTCTCTCACGCTTACTCCCCCATTTTTCGGGGTTTTTTTTTTTTTGCATTCTCTTTGTTCTCCCACCGTCTTCTCTGGAAATGAGGTGTTTGCATGTCCCACTTGTTCTCCTCTGCCTTTTCTTTCTGGCAATACCACTCGCCCACTCTCCTGCTCTTGTTACCCGCTTCTTCCTCTTTCATTCTCTAGCTGCATCGCACACTCTAATCTCCCGCTGGAAGCTTTTCTGATGCGTTTCCTCCTCCATCTTCAACCTTCATCGCCAAATATGCTTGCATCTCTACCTTCACTGCTCTTTCTTTCCTCCTCATAAACAACTGAGGCATATATAGCATGAGGCACATACAAGGTGTATGTGCCTCATGCTATATATGCCTCTTTGTGCTCTCACTGTTTTCTCCTCTCCTCCGTCTCGTATCATCATTTTCCTTTAAAGTGTGACTGGGGTCTTGTAAAACAGTCTGCAGTCATTCGCTCACATGCCTGCAGGGAAACACTAGGCAATTCAGTGGCAGTATGTACACAAGCCCAAGCACAGAAACAAGCACACACACACTCTCGCACCAACCTCGCACTCTTTCTCTTTGCTCTACAGGCAGACTTTGAAATGATTACTAGATGGAGAAACATTTCTGTCAGCATGTGGAAACTGGCCTGTCAGAGACCGCAGAGAGATGGAGAGAGATGGAGATTTGAGATTGGAACAAGCCAGGAACAGTGTTTGAAGCGACAGCAACACTAGGAAGATACAAGCGCAGAGATTTATAGGGAGAGATGGCTAGATAAAGGTGTAGTGGTGTAGGCCGTATGCCTGAAGACAAATTCATAGATAAGAGGGTGGACAGAGATGGTTAGATATGGTTTAAGGCTAAAGATGAAGTAGGGCGTAGCGTAGATAGGGAGAAATAACTTTGATACACCCGTAAATTCCTATAGGCACAATGCAGGTGGTGAGTTATATAGCAGAGGAAGCAGAGAGGAAGTGCTGTGTGGGTTTGTGTGTTGCAGGGAATGGTCATGGATGCCGCTTGGATGCCACTAGAGTCCACAGAGACCTCATCCTATCATCAGCGATTCTTTCTGCCCATGCTTGGTGCATGTGCAAAATGTATGTGTGTGCATAACGTATGTGTGCTTCTCTGTGTGTAAGCATGTGTGTGTAGGCAGGGTGAAAGCATTACTCCCCACTGCTGTCCATTCTGTCTCTCTCGCTGTTGTGAAAAAAAGAAGAAAAAAAACACTCACACATCCGAGTATTCATGAGCACATTTTCACAGAAGCAGATTGCAGATTTTTTTTTTTTCTCTCATCAAACTAAATCTTTTCAGCTAAATCTGCCCATATGGCTTCCCAACAATCACACTTTCTTTCATTATTCACCATCAGCTGACAAAAAGTGTCCCATATTCGGAGCAGTTGCCACATTTTCAGAAGCATTACTACGGGCGGCTGGCTTGATATAAAAGGACAATGTGTCTATTATCCAGAGCAACTACTGAAAATGTAGCTGTAAAATCTGACATGTGCATCATTTATGGAGGTAATTGTGGCTCTACAAATACTGTTTTTGTGTGGTATTTAAATATTTTATCGCTGCAACTTTGATCTTAACTGAAAATGACATTTTTACATGTCCTCACACTGGAGGCGTTTATATCTGCAGCTCTTCAGCCAGGCCAGTAATGTGACCTGAGCAAGTTCTTAATGAAGCTCAGTGGTATTATATGCATGCAGTATTTAGAGCCACTGCTCCCTTTTTGACAGCTATAGTGTGCAGTTGCTTTGCATATTCAGATTTTCCACGCAAACATTAACTCAGCTCATAAATTTTTATTCCACCTCAATAGCAGCAACATTAAAAATGCTTCTTTCTCAGTCATGAATTAGTAATTATAATCGTGTAATTTGATACATCACACCTCTCCCTCCACATTAAACCTTTATGAAGCTCGGTTTTTGGTGGCATTGTTGGAAATGTGCAAACTCAGTTGTATGTTCATGACTGAGGAATAATTAGAGGTGGAGGTGTACTGGATGATGTTTTAATGAGAGGTGTTTGTAGTTTTTTGTCTTCCCTGTTCTGCAGGTATAAATGTAATACAGTCCAGGACAACAACACCAATATGGTCTCACTGCTAAATTGAAAAAGCACCTCAAATATAGTGCAAACACAAAATGCAGGATAAAAGTCGGTTTTATAGCAGAGCAGTTGTACTAGGTTACATTAGATTGTGTAGGTACCTAATAAAGCATCTGTGAAGTGTTTGTAGCGTTTTAGAAGGATTTGATGTTGCACTTTTTTCTAAGTAAATTCTTGAATCCAGGGGTATTTTTATGAGGTAAAATTGCCAGCAAAAGGTATAGCCTTTCCTGCACTGCTACATTCATGCAATATGTTTTGCGTGTGTGGTGGTTGCATGTCATCTGATTCTTTTCTTTGAACTTTCATATTTAATGTGAAATGATAAACTTTGTATCGAGCAGGGGTGTGTGTGCAGCTCTTACAGGCACAAGCTCACACTCCTGTAGTTTTATCTGACACTTGTCTTAATCCCTCTATGTCTGCACTATTAAATATCTCATCCGTCTCATCCTTTCCCTCTTTCTGCTTTTAATCTCTCTCTCTTCTCACATCCTCGACTTTAAGCTTTTTTTCTTGCCTGCCCATCTCTTTTTCCTGCCCTGGGAGCCAATCAGCCGCCACAAACACACACTCTGCAGCCCTTCATCCATCCTGTTAGTGTGCATGTGAATGTTCAGGCATCATGGATGGATGAGCTGGAATGATGTATGGAGTCGGCGGAGGTGCTGATGGATTGAAGTGGCCTTTTCATGAGCAAATCCCAATGTAGAGGAAAAACAGAGGCTATGCTCGGGGCTCTTCCTAATTTCTGTCACATTCACATGTTTCCCTTTCACCCCATGATTCATATTTACCTCTCCAGTCAATATTGGAGCCCGTATCTGTTTGCATATTTGCTCTGCATCAGAGGGAAGCAGATGCTTTTAGGTGTACAAATGTAACAGGGCATGTTTGTTGTTTTTCCACCCAGAGTGATTCATGCGGTGTTATCATCTCCAAATCAATGGGTACACTCATATTAATTTATAATTTAGTGAATCAACATCCTGGCGATTTCATACTGAATCACTGATGCTCTGCTTGGCTCTTGGCTTGCAGCGAAGGTAGGAGGGTGATAGATATAGACAGAGAGAGGGAAAGGAGAGGAGGGAGGGAGACTAAAACCCCTAATAAAAAACAAGGAACTGGGAGGAAGGGAGGGGGTGAGAGTGGAAGAGTGTGGAGAGAAAAAAAAAGGGGAGAGAGAGAAAGAGAGGAGGAGCGCCATGAGATGGAGTGAGAAAGCATGAAAGGAGGGATGAAAGAAAGAGGGTCTCTGCCGAGAGCAGCCATTGAGAGAGGAGTTGGAGAGGAGGATGAGAGGAGGAAGAAGGAGGGAGAGTGTGTGTGTGTGCGTTGTAGCTGTCCAAACACGTGACGAAGAGATACAGACTTCAGCATACAGACGCACTTGTTTCCACGACGACAACGGCAAACATGGGGGCTGTGGTGGGCACGTTGACCATGCAGACCAAGCAGAGGAGGCCATCCAGGGGTGAGGGAACAGACACACACAGACATAAATACATGCACAGGCATATACATACCCTCACACACACATACACACACACACACACACACACATGCTCGCACAGTGTGTTTCCTGTGTCTTGAATCAACACGTGCATGGATTCACACATACAGACAGTGAAACTTTTAAAGATGGGTTTTCTTCGTATCTTCCACACACACTCGCTCCACTTCAAATATACAGCGCACGTATGCTAGCTGCAGAGTAAAGATTAATAACTGCTGGTATTTCAGTTAAATTGCAGTGAAAGAAAGAGGGCATATGGTTTGTAGTGAGAGAGAGACAAAGGGAGGAAGTGAGAGCGTACAACAGGTGTTCCCAGAGGAAAAAAAATGTATCTGTTTATTCTACAACAAAGTTTTAGTGTGAGAATGTTTCTGCACCCATTTGATTGCTGTTGAGCTTATCTTTTTTTGGTACAGGAGAGGAAGTAAGACGTGGCTCGTTTGTGTCTGAGTATCTGTGTTTGTGTTTGTGTGTGCGCCTGAGAGTGTGTCTGTCTGTCTGTCTGTCTGTCTGTCTGTGTGTGCAGACGGGAGCGTCGACACTGGTAAACACACACATGTCGAAGGTATTTGTCACTCTGCTCACACACTGCTTTTCTGTCTTGCTGTTACCTTGGAAGCACGGTAACCATGGCAACAAAAGATGTCGGTTTTTTGGTGTGGGAGGGGGTTGGGGGCTTTGATGAGATTGGGGTATTCCTAAGTAAGTCAAGGCCACGTGAATGAGAGATGCAAATATCCAGATGAGGCGAGTAGTGGGATTTCTTTTATGTGAAGACCTGTTGCCTGCTGAGAAATAGTTTACTCCCTTTGCACTCATTCTAATAAAATCCTGTAAACCTCATTTATACAAATCTAACAAATCCAAATTGGCTGCTACAATGAATGGGCACACTGAGCAGGAGTGAAAATATCCCCTGTTAATAGTGTGCAGTCACTTGAACTTATTTGTTGAGGCACGGTTTTCCAGTCCAAATTAGACCATACAGGACATTTTCCAAGTGAGAGCATATGGCTGGTTTCATCTTTGGAATAAGCTTCTTTTTTTTCTCCCTCTCTCAACAAGCTCAAACGAGCATCTTTCCCCATGGGTGCTAAACAGGCAAGGCGCAAATTTGTTGCTATTTTAAAAAATGAGGTGTTTGTAGACTCACTCACATTGTGGAAACGTGTGAAATCGGACTCCTCCTGCGAATAAAAAAACAAGCCCTGCAAACACATGTAATACTGGGATGTAGAGCCGGAGATATTCGGGGATTGTATGTAATTCTGGCATTGTGTTGTTACTTAAACATCTTTTTCATTTCTCCTGCTCTTACGTGTTAGCTGTGTGCAGGATTAGTGCAGCGGGGCTTGCATGTGTGCAGCCGTCTATTCCCGTGGTGTTGCAGATAATTCATCCAGGATCACAACCCTGACAGCAACACTAAGAGAGAGACGGTACACGGCTGTAATATTGTGAGATTAGATTCCTACATGATTGATCCTTTGAGCGTGAGCTCATCACTGGGCTCTGAAAGGAAATACCCTCGCTGTGTTTGCTTCTTGCACACGCTTGAATGTTTACCTGCCTGCCTGGACTGTCTGTTTTCATCAAGGCTGCTTGTTGTTCCCTCGACTTGCTTTATTTTCTGCCAATTGTCTTCTGACAGGTTCTCTTTGGTGGGTGTTTGCTTCTACTTGTTGTCTTGTGGCTTTGTGGCTTCGTCTGGCTGGCTAGACGCTCTTTGGCCTCTCACAACTCTATAGAAAAATTTTCACCCTGCATTTTCCTCTGCTCCCTGGTGCATTTTCCGTTTCTTTCCAGCCCCAAAACCTGTGCCTTCCTCACTTACTCCCTGCGGCAATGTTGTCTCAATCTTCTCCCTCTGTCACAGCTCTTCCTCTTCCTCTTATCTTGCTTTCTTTTTAACATTCGGCTGCCTCTCTTCCCATCCCTTTCCATTCCCCAGCCTCTTCTTCTCATTGTTATTTCACAGCTCCACATCTTTCCCTCTTCCACTTTACCCCACTGCTTTCTCTCCTCTCTGTTGTTTCCCTCTTTTCTCCCTCCTACTCCTTTTTTTCCACGCTTGTTTCTCTTCATCTCTGTGTCTTCTAATTTCCTCCACCTGCACTCTCTCATCCCACAATCTGCTCCTGGAACCCTCATCTCCATACCTCTCCTCTATCTCTCTTCTATGCCTCTATTCTCTTTCTCATTTACTCCCTTTCTCCATCAGCCACTCTCCCATTAGCTGGTGTGAGGCTTATTAAGTCATCTCATCATCCTCATCCCTTGGCATCCAGCGGTGTGTGTTTGTGACTGTGTGTGTGTGTGTGTGTGCTTGTGTATTCCTGTGGAGTCTAGACATTTATTCACTCAAAAATCAATATTGGCATGTTGCTATGTGTGTCTAAATGAGCTGCATTTCATCAGCAGTGGCACACCGATATGCGAGGAAGTGACAAGATGGAGTTTTTTGTGTTTGTGTGCTTCTCCACCTTGCATACACAAAAGCACACAACGCTGCAAACACCCTCCAGCACTCCAGTCCTCCTTCACGGGCTGAGGGTTAGTAAGCAAACAGATGCAGTGTGTGTGTGTGTGTGTGTGTGTGTGTGTGTGCGGCTGCAAGCATGTGGGGTATATTGTTTTATGCACATGGGTGCTTTAACGGTTTACTTATCAATGACTCTTGAAATAATGGGTTCATATTTGTCTTGTTAGAGCGTGTGGGACTGAATGAATATGGCTTTCTGTGTGTGTGCGTGTGTGTGTGTGTGTGTGTTTGTGGTTGTTTTCAGCTATAGCGAGTCATTGGACTTTCAGTGAACCGCTCAAAGGCCAGTCAGGGATTGGCCCTGAGTCCACTGACTTGGATACGGACTGTGGAAAACAATGCGTCTCAGAATGAGAGCTTGAATTCATGCTGTGGAACGTGATTATGTTTTCGGCTTTTGCACGGTTTACAGCAAATAGGACTGTTGCAGCCGAAGTCTGTTTCTAAGATCCTTCCTCCATATTTCCCGGGAGCTCGTGGCCAGAAGAGCCCCTACTTTCTTGGAGAGAACGCTCTAGCGTTAAGGAGGCCGACGAGAGCAACCCCTCTCCGTCGCCGCCAGGACACTAGATTAGGCTAATTTAGATTATGCAAATTACACACTCTCTGGCAAGGATTACAGGACACAGTATGAGAAAGAAAGAGAGAGGCTTGGTGAAGACAGCGTGGCAGACTGAGAGGAGAGTGTGGCAGAGTGGGAGAGAAGAGGGAGAACAGTTGGAAACAGAAGAACAGAGACTGAGGCGGAATGAGAGCAAACATTACACCAGAGGCAGCAGAAAGCAAACAGTTAAATCTTATTCATGGACACACAAGGAAATGTGCCTATTGAGGTATTTCTTGGCTGAAGAGAGTGACAGGCAGTCTTTCTTTACTGACAGCTCAAACCACCCCTTAATATTCCAAACAAGCTGTGAAAGAAAAGGGGTCCAGGCTTTTGGTCACTGTCAGGCTCCACAGCTTAGAATAGCTCATGTAACAGATAGAAGTGAAGCTCTCACAGTGGCTTTCTAGGTTGGGTTTATTTAGGTTTTCTTCACCTGCTAAGTTTGCAGTTTTTCTTTCCAAGCATGAATCATACAGGCTTCAAGATCTCACCTGTTCAATAAAAACTTGGCGATAGTAAGTTTGACCTAGAAGAATTCAGTTTTACACAGCAAGTAGATGATTTTAAAAAGAGGTTTCCTGAATGAGAAGCTATTGCAATTACACCTTTGCTAACAAGACACTATAATCAGATGCACAGTTTTCAGAAACATACTGTGTACTCAGACCAGAATGAATCCTTTACTTCCTGATACACATTTATGAATTACTGAACAGGCCCAAATAGGTCAAGGGGCTCTCTTGCTTTTTTTGTTTCAAAGTCAGTGTAGGCATGACTTGATCATGTTTTTGCATCTAGTCCTTGTGTTAGTTATTACTAATACGCCTCTGCTGATATCATCCCCATTTGCAATAACAGCATGTGACATTCATGTTTTTATAGGTGGGATATAACATGAAAACATAATGTGTCCATCTGAAAACTGAATGCATTTTATAGATTCCATTGCACATGAAATGCTGTTTTTCACAGGTGATGTTTTTGCAGCTCATACATCTGAACATCACATGTGGATTCGTCAAGTGATTTTATTATAGTGGAACAATATATGTGAAAATCTAACATGGGAAATACAGACCTGGAACGTATCTCCTAAATTCAATGTCATGTTTGTTGAATTTACCTCAGTAACAATTCATTTAAAAATATTTTTTTAAAATACACTAGAGCAGAAAATCTGTCCAGAGTGTAGAAATGTTTTAATTATTTGCACTGGAGAGTAAATCAACAAAACGTCATGTATATTATTCAGTTCATAATGGCACTGGTAGCTTTTGGACTTCTTTGTGCCGAATCAAAGCTCAGGGTTTCAGTGTTCGCCTTCATCATGGGTCAAACTGGAACAACGTGAGGGGAAAGCTCCTCACATCGTGGCACCATCTTGTGGTCAAATCAAAGCAAATGAGATTGGCCAGAAGAACGAACAAAAATCTAATTTCAGGGTAATTTTGCAAAAAAAAAAAAAACTGTATCAAAGCCAAATAATAGCAGGTCTTGCTTTAGTAAATGTGGCAAAAGTGTGTTTGATTTATGTATCTAAAATGCTTCCCAGTCCCTCATTGATAGTGTAGATAAAATAATGTGGCCCCAGTTTCAGAAATATGTTGCTACAGTAGATATAGCAAATGTATGAATCAACAAATGTGTGTAGGCCTCCTTCAAGCTTGGCTACTTTTGTCCTCGACTGCTAAACAACTGTGACTGTCTGAGAGGAATATTTTTATATCATTTGTATTCACTGCTTCAAACACTTGGTAAGCATTTGCTTGAATAGAAAATAAAACTACAGGATTGTTTCACATCTTTTGTTACTCATAAAATGAACTACTTTAAATACTGAAGTCCTTTGTATTTCCTAAGATAAACTACCTACCAAATGACATGTAGTAGAAACCACCCCTGTAACAGACTGAAATGTCCTTAGGCGGGATTTTACCATTTTCTGCTGTTCACATTTCTGCACCGTGGTGATTTTTAACTTTTATCTTGCGGTATTTGCATATAGCTTCATTCTGATCTGTGTCATCGCTACGGAAGCCAAAGTGTGCCCACATGATCGATCAGTGCGTCTTCTATTTACTGCAGCCTACCAACTCTTCCAGCACTTGTGATTGCTTCTGTTTCTCCAACACCTCACTGTTTTTCACTGTCCTCATTGTTGAATTAGATTGGCAGAAATACCTAGCTGTGAGCTGGGAGCTTACCAACAGCATGTGTGTTTGTAGGGGTGTGAACGTGTGAACATAAACAAAGATGGCGAACAAATGTCAAGTGAAAACAATGAGTTGTATGTTGATAGAGTGAGCTTTGATTTTTTTAAATTGAAGTTAGAAAGCAAGCTGAGGTAGCTTGCCAGCTTTATGGGGATAGTTCAGTGTCTTTGAAGTGAGGTTGTAGAAGGTATTTATCCATAAAAATCGCATAGATCATTGTCGGCACATGTTCAGTTTGGAGAAGCAGACAGGAATCCCTGCACAGAAAATAAAAAAATGAGCAGCAAATTGTATTTTAGCCAGCTAAAAAAATTGCAGGTAAAAAGACCGAGATCCATTTAAGTGTGCACTAAATTTAGAGTATTCTCACTATCTTACCTTCCTGGCAGACAGCCCTTTCCTCTGGCGCTACATTTTCCCAGGCGAAGAACTTTCATATTCCTACGCACCCATGGCGTAACACACTGCAGATCAGCAGTGTCAGTCAGAGTTCCAGCATTTTACTTTAGTAGCAGATGCTGTGTTGTTTAAAAAAAAAAAAAAAAAAAGCTGCTTCTCAATTTTCCTGCAATGTTTTGGTATGAGTTTGGCATACTGTCCTAGTAGCTTTACAGTACCTGTGAAGAGACCTGTTAGTGTGCACCAGCAAGTTCCTTTACTCACTGCATCACATCAAAACAGAAGTAATCACAGCCATAGACAGCTCAGGGTTGATGACTTGAGCAAACACGATATACAATACACTTAATCGTGCTCATCAAGTGACATTTATGCTAATGAGCATCTTTTAAATGTCTGGGAAATTAAATTAAATGTTACTCCTGCCACTAAATTTAATCTTCCTCGGCACTGCTGCTGTAATTCCAGAACAGTAAATAAAGTGAACCTGCAATTGACAACTCTGTGGGAAACCTCTTGATACAGCAGAGCCCCCTGCAGTTTGCAAGTCAGTGGCTATACACTTCAGCTCAGTCGGCAGTCACAGCTCCTATTTTACATTCACATCGAGAGTTACAGTGTGTGCCAGGTCATTGTGGCACATAGATACCACCAAAAAATTCAGTTTTTATTCATTGTGATTTTTAGTGGGTTTTTGCACACCTTATATACTTTATTTTTAGAAACTTGGCACATCTTATCTGGCAAAAAAAAAACCATTTTCTTCTGATTTTTAACCACTTGATGGGTAAAATATCAGCTAAATATGAAATGACACTTGATGAAACATACAATACATCTTTATTAGCAGGTTTGAAACGTACTTTCTGTGTTAGTTTCTGCTGCCCCCTGCTGGTATTTTTTGGTTATAGCTGGTCATAGCTGCTCCTTTTTGTCAGACTGTAATTTTTAGTCAAGTTAAAGTCCACAAGGAAGCTTAGGATGGATCTTGTTGTCTCAGCAGGTGTATTCATTCTGATGTAGACAAGGCGTTGTTTATATTGTGGCCATATGAAAGAATTCAGGCATTCTTAGTTAGAAAAGTCACTTTGTGGTAAATTAAGCCTTCTGATCTTCGGGGATGACTGTCTTAATGGGAACAATTAATCAAGTCCTGATATGCTCATGGACACACACACACGCACACAAACATGCAGTCACAAAACAAACACATCTGTTCGTACAGTGGAAGGTGAGTTCATCTTTGTTACAGTGTGCTCAGGTCGGACCCTCAACTTAAAGCCCAGAGAGTGAAGGACACCATGACTGTACTACAGAGGGGGATGTGGGGACACAGAAGGAGAGAGAGTTAGTGGGATGGAGCGAAGGTCAGGATGAGAGAGGAAGATGCCCCCTGGGAAGAGAGAAACAGGGGGGATAAAAAGACAGAGATAGAGAGAGGCAGGTGAGAGCTCACTGTTGGAAAGAGCAGGAAGGATGGAAAGTTTAGAATCACGAGAGAGAGCAGAATAGAGCTGTAACAGCCAGCTGTGCTTAGAATTGAGGTGCATATGGTGAGAAGCAGTAGTCGGGGCAAATTTGAAAGTTTTTAGTGCTTTATTCTTATGTATAGTTAGGTTTTACTGAGAATAAAATAACACCAGACTAGGACTAAAGGAGAAAAGGTGGAGACAGAAAAACTTCAAGATAAAGAAAGAGGCTGGAGGAAAGAAAAGGAAAATGGAAAGAGAGGCTCAGAGTGAGAACAGCTTACACACTATAGCCATCGTTCTGCTGTGCTGTGGGGCCGTCAAAATGCTGCACCTACTGGGAGTCATAACTGTGGAGGGTGAGTCATTATACTACTACTACTATTATCATCCGGCTCTAACTCAACCAGCAAACTCAGAGTTTTCCGCTGTTGTTTGACTCTAAACCGGCAAGTTACAGACAAAAAACAGATCTCTATTATTAATGTGTGAATGTTGGATAAGTGGGACTTTTGTGTTTTTCTCACAAAACACAAACAACAATAAATACATAAACAAACACTGAATAAATACAAACTGCTGCTGGCTGTTCAGTTGTTCAGTGTTGGTGGAGATTTGCACTAAGCAAATAACAGCAGGGATGCTGAACTGCTGCCAATATCTACCATAGCACAGACTTCATAAAAAAGGCTTGTGCAATTTTTTCCTCTGCTGATTTTCATGTTTTAAATCATACATTAATTTGTCCACTGATAATAGTGCTGCTGCAAAACTCAAACATTCCTAATTATGTCTGATGTCCTGAAATGTGAAGAAAACTGAACCTAATACAGATGCAGCTCATTTTTGGAAAAATCTCTATGTTAATGTAGTTGATAGTTTTCTCTCTAACTTTTACAACAATTTGGATCTAAAGGGAAGAAAGGGACGACTTTTCAGAAGCTTCATGGAGGTGCAGAAAACAAACCTGAATATGAACGAGTGCTGACTCTCAGTCTTATTTTCCATTAATTTAAGTTAAATTATGTTTATTTATCTCCCCAAAAACACAAATTTGCTCCAGTGGGTTTCACAATCCATGTTAAAATGCTCACCATCTCTCCTCAGATCTTAGTATTACTATTCTGCAAGTTTACACATGATTGTATGTTAAAGGATCTGTTAGAGTCCTAATATAGTCTGAACAGCACATACTACTGCTGTAATGTGAGTCATTTAAAATAAAGGTTAGGATTATTGTGACTTTTCTTTAAGAGGTGTAATTGTATATTGTACTTTGAGACCGGGCATCTTGTGCTGAGGTGATGTTTAGTGCTGAGTGTGGAGTGTGACGGTCACTGTGTTGGTGTCATCAGCATTTTCACATGGAGTCACAGTGAGGCCTGTCAGTGGAGTGAATGTTCTATAGGGGCATGATTTTAAATTGTGCAGACACACAATTTTAAATCAGTGCAAAACAAGATTAAAGGAGTCGCAGTTGTAAAGTTTATTTTACCGTGAAGAACATCTGTGTTTTACATGCATATGTTTGATATTGAATTGTGTTTTTGTGTTATCCATGTTTAGCTGTGTGTGTTTGTGCTAATTGCATCTCAGCTTCGACAGGAGTCTGAACCTTCATCTTAATGTGACACTGATAAAGTCTGATCTGCCTGACTGATGAAGCAAATGACCTTCAGGAGCGCTGTGTGTGTGTGTGTGTGTGTGTGTGTGTGTGCGTGCGTGCGTGCGTGCGTGCGTGCGTGCGTGCGTGCGTGCGTGCGTGCGTGCGTGTGTGTGTGTGCGTGTGTGTGTGTGTGTGTGAGTGTGTGTGAAACAGTGTGTATAAAGTGTGCCTGCTTAGCAGCTCAACACAACAAGTTAAATACTCCCATAATGTAGAAAACTAATTTGCACAATACAATGAGCTCTTAACACAACAACTCATTATACTCTACACCGACTGGTACAATTTAAAATGTGATGCATTTTCTTTTAACATAATTACATTAATGTGCCCATTGATATCAGTCTCACTATTTCAAAGCATCTGTGGTACCAAGTTTCACTGACAAGTTGAGATGAGCTGTTCAAAGAACTGTAACATCATAACTAAAGCTAGGATTCACTTTTAATAACTTAAGTCACAATGACAGACCTCGGTATAAGTACTCTCTGTGATGCATTAAATGGAAACAGTGAATACTGAATCTGAAAAGGCTAGACTGATGACTGAGGTTTGATTTAGCAGTGATATAAAGTTGTCTTTGCCTTGTGCAGTAAAATGCCGACCCGTGATTCATTGAGAGAACAGAACTGAAGAGGCACCGGTGTAATGAAGCTTTACAAAGCACTAATGGCTTTGCCACACAGATAAAAATGTCTCCATTTCAAAACTGTTAATGCTTCAGAATCTGGATCGCCAAGGACAGAGTGAACCTTACACTCTGTGACACTCAATTAAAGCTGAACAGAGGTGCTTAGAAAGCTTGGTGTCCGTGCTGTGCACGATGACTGTGCTATTCTCCGTTTAAACCACTCTGCTAAAAATCTGATGACAGTTGTCAGGGAAATGATCAATCTTCTGATTTTGACATAGCTGGCCATAAATCAGACATTGACTATCAAACTAATGTGATTTC
This sequence comes from Amphiprion ocellaris, assembly GCF_022539595.1. NCBI lineage: Eukaryota > Metazoa > Chordata > Actinopteri > Pomacentridae > Amphiprion > Amphiprion ocellaris. Next base: position 18,367,636 of record NC_072778.1, read on the forward strand.
ACATCAGTGTTAAAAAGACACAGGGATGTTATACTTGATCACTATGCAGTTTATTGGAAAACACATTGGAAGGTCACCTATAATAAATAAATAGTCCTATACAGAGAAATATTGACTGATGCATGCATGCTGAGCTGACTGCAGAAGTTTCTGATAGCAGATTCAAGCAGCCAAACCTCGTGTTATACAAGTATATATGTTTCAATCATAGATTTTTTAAAACAAATTATGAGACTTTTCTCTTATGCTGCTTAACCACACAGACATTATTCTGAAGGGGCCTTCATTAAACGTGGCATCTCATTATTTAAGTGCCGCTAAGAGTTTTTTCTTATATTTTTCTTTTTTTTTCTTCGTCCAGGCTTTTACTACTTTACATTATGACCACTTATCATATTCAGAATTTTTATTACTACTTCTATTAAATTATGCACAGCTATAACAGTATGCATAATTATTACACTGTAAATTGCCTCAGGGAATATGTTCTCTCATTCAGATGCGTAGATGACTGTCTGTGAGAGAGTGAGAAAGCGAGAGGGTGTCTTGATTTTATAACATTATGTTCACCTATAGGCACTTTGAGTGTGTGTGTTGTGTCACAGTCAATGGTGTGTCCTCTCTCTCCTCCCCTGCAGTGAGGAGAGTAATGAGTTGTTAATGATAGGACCAGAGAGGGGAAGAACACAGAGCTGCTAAACTGACCTCTACCTCTCCGAACCTCCATCTTTCATCCTCTCCTCTCCTCTCCTCTCCTCTCCTGTAATGTAATGTAATGTAATGTAATATAATGTAATGTGTCCCCCTTTGATTGTACAGTTCATTTCTCGTCTACTACTACTCTTTCATTACTTCTTTACTCTCTGTAGCTGATGTAAAAATCATGGTTAGTAATATTTTCTTTTTTCTACCTTTGCTCTAGACAAAGCTGACGATGACCTGGAGATGACCATGGTCTGCCATCGACCGGAAGGCCTCGACCAGCTAGAAGCTCAAACCAACTTCAGTAAACGAGAGCTCCAAGTGCTCTACAGAGGCTTCAAGAATGTAAGTGACAGCGCAAGTGCACTGAAACAGAAAAGTAGTGGATTTGTACTGGATTTGTCCTCTGTGAAGGACACTGGCAGCAAAATTGTCTGTGTGTGTAACACGAACTGATCTAATATCAAAAGTCACCTTATAGGATGATAAATTCTGCAGTATAAAAGCATTTAATCAACACAATGGTTTTATTAGTGGCCTGTTTTGGTAAATCTGTTAGATTTCCTTTCAGCTGCATGAGCTATTTACAGTGTGACCTGTTACCAATATGCACTGAATGTCTCTCCAGTTAAACATCTCAATTAGACGATAAATTATATTCACTAGTATGTAAATGAGCCATATGTATATTTACATTGCTATACAGTTACCCGCAGTAGATTTGTAAAACTTTATATGAAGGTTTAATGTAGCCAAAAAAGGAAATGGGAGGTCAAATCAATGTAGTGGAAGGACACATGACCTAAGGGCTCCAGTTCCCTGATGCAGATATTACTGTGGTTTTAGTTGTTTTATTTACTGTAACTGTGCCATTACTTTTTAAATTTTAGATCACATTTGCAATTTGAGTATACTTTCATTACTCTAAATTATTAGGAATTATCATAGAGACAGATATCTCTAAAGGAAAGATGGAAGATAAGATTTAGGTTAAAGCTGTGTGCAATAATTAGGCTCAGTAGTGACACCCTGGACAGAGGGGCAGAGGCTGCAACTGCACTTTCTTGTACTTTTGGTGATAGACATTAATTAGACAGTAATATTTTTTTATCAGATGCAAACTTCAATTTGACCTTTTACTCTTAAAGGTTTAGGACATATAGCTTTACCCAATACAAAGTCTCCCATCAACTTTTGTGTCTGTATTTTGACTGATTCCCTCACACTGCCTCCATCTGTTCAACCCAACAGACTGTGTTCACCTCTGTTTGCCCTGTCCCTGCGGGCCTCTCTAGTTTTTATACTCTCCTCATACTCCCACTTTTCTGTGTCCCTCTCTCGTTCCAGGAGTGTCCAAGTGGCGTCGTAAACGAAGACACCTTCAAGCAAATATACTCCCAGTTCTTCCCACATGGAGGTGAAGAGAGCATGTGTGGTTTGTTGTTAATGTCTGCACCCGCCTTTGTCTCTGTATTGTTTCTACATTTCATTTCCTTCTTCTCCTGCAGATGCCAGCACCTACGCACACTATCTGTTTAATGCATTTGACGCAGGACACACAGGATCCATAAAGTTTGAGGTTTGGTTTATTCTCACTCACTTCCACGTCTCTGCTCATTGATACTCAACTTCTAAAGACGTCGACTCCTTTTTTCAATTTTCCGTTCTCTCTCTGATTCTGTCTCCGTCAGGACTTTGTAACAGCTCTGTCCATCCTGCTGAGGGGCTCCGTCACCGAGAAGCTCCAGTGGACCTTCAACCTCTATGACATCAACAGAGACGGCTACATCAACAAAGAGGTTTGTGTTCCTGTGTATATCTTAGTTCTTCCATCTCTAGTAGTCTAGAACACACTGTGGATTTTCAATAATCGTGTCTGACTGTGTCTCTTCGGTGTTTTGTAGGAGATGACAGACATCGTCAGAGCAATATATGACATGATGGGGAAGTACACCTACCCTGCCTTGAAAACCGATGCACCCAAACAGCATGTGGATGCCTTCTTTCAGGTACTAACATCTGATTATTTTATTTATGTACAGTAGAACCAAAACAGCAGAAACACAGGTGACTTACCAAGCAAGGACGCATCAGTTATACACAACAGACTTTTCAGAAATTGCAACAGGAAAGAAATAATCTGCATGAAGGGTGACACGGTGACAGTGATCTCACAAAATAGGCCACCAATTTTAGTAAAGTGTGCATATGTTAGATGTTTATTTACAATTTGCATTTCTATCTTTAACACCTGACATGAATGCCTTGACTAAATGCGCACTTCTATCTACAGAAAATGGACAAAAACAGAGATGGTGTGGTCACTCTTGATGAATTCATCCTTTCTTGTCAAGAGGTACCTCCTTTTTTCTTCTAAACTTCTGCGCTGTCTGATTTAATCCACTGGATCCATGTAACTTTCCTACATTTCCTTTTCACTGAGGATAATTTCACTCGGCACAGTAGGCACACATGTAAATAACAAAATTAGTGACAGGGAGGTTATTGGTATCACTTATGCTTCCATAAACCCATTATCAAAACAATGCTTAGTCCTCATTAGGGTCACTGGGGGGCTGGAGTCTATCCCAGGTGACTTAGGGTGAAGGCAGGTGACACCCTGGACAGGTCACCAGTCTATCACAGAGCTACACATAGAGACAAACAATCACACTCACATTCACACTTATGGACAATTTAGAATGACCTATTAACCTCAGCATGTTTTTGGACTGTTGGAGGAAGCTGGAGTACCAGGAGAAACCCCCACATGCACATTTAGAACATGCAAACTTCACATAGAAAGATCCCAGGCCCAGGCCAGGAGGCAAACTGGGGATCTTCTAGCTGCAAGGTGATGGTGCTAACCACCAGGTCACTGTGTAGCCCTGACACGTCAAAATGTTTCACAAAAAAATCACCTCAAACAAAACAGGTTTACTTATTTATTAGCAAAGACCTCTTACCTCTGCAGGTCTCACTATACTGTCTATTAATTATGGCCTTTGCTACCTTTTCTATCAGTATATTTGTTTGCAAAGAGATCGTTAACATTTTATGGACATTTACTGCCCCCTAGTGGACAGTAAAACGAATTAAAAGGTTATTGTTGGACGACTTTCTCCTCAGTCAGCTTCCTAATTTCCCTCCTTCTTCTTTGCACAGGATGAAAACATCATGAGGTCTCTACAGCTCTTTGAAAATGTCATCTAGTCGGCAAACATTAGGAAGACGGTGCAACAGATGACAACACAGAGAAAAGAACATGGAAGAAAGAAGAAGAAAGACGAACATGAATTTGTAAGAATAAAGGAACAGTTTAACTTGTGAGGAAAGGGGAAACAAGGAGTTTATCACTTCAGGTGTGACGGTTTGCCACAAAACTGTCCAGGAAGATATCTTACTGTAACAAATCTATGGCAACAAACCATCACTGGTTTTGGAACAACTTCTTTAGACTTAATTTGACCCTTGTGTGACCATTTACCTCGTCTTCATCTCCCCCGTTTGTTGCTGTTGTTGCTGTCATCATGGACAGTGTGTACTTCGTGCCACTCTGTAAATACTTCCCCCCTCACATTTTGTTTTCGAGCGGGACCGAAATACCTAAAAAGCAGCTTAGCAGTGAGATCAACAAAATGCACATTTTGGTCATTAGAAGCTTAAATAATAGCTGTTTTCATCGTGAATTTCTGCGTCAGTACGGCAAACATGAGCAATATTGTGAAGCATGCTAAGACGGAGGCCTACAGGATATTTAATGTGTGCGCCATAGAAACCTGGTGCAATATACTCAAACTCAAATGGTCACGTTTCAGAGTGGAAGTCTGAGTCAGCATCTCACAGAGCCACCTCTTCTGTTTTCAGACCAGTTTGGAAACAGGCTTGTAAAGGTTTGCAGAGCTGAATGTGACCTCGGTCTGCTTGCGACAGTCTTATGTCTCGTGGCAGCTTGTATCAAAAGCCTCGCTGACACCTCCTGTGCGTTCCAGTGTTGTCGATCAGTATCTGAGTGTTGTAACGACTTGACTGTAGATATTTAACTGTTGTACCTGTGGCTTCTTCTCAACGTCTGGATTCATTCGTGTCTGGATTCATTCGTGTCTGTCTGTGCTTCTGACTAGCTGTCTGTCTTTCTGTCCGATTGGATTTAACTCTGTAATTATTTTCCCTGACACTCATTGTTACAAAGAGCCCATGTCAAGGTTTACCTGTATCCAGATGGAGAACAATACAGGGCTGTGCATGTGTTTGTGTGTGTGTGTGTGTGTGTATGTGTGTGTGTGTGTGTGTGTGTGTGTGTGTGTGTGTGTGTGTGTGTGTGTGTGTGTGTGTGTGTGTGTGTGTGTGTGTGTGTGTGTGTGTGTGTGTGTGTGTGTGTGTGTGTGTGGCGTCCTGATGTAAAGGCCCTGTTAGCCTGAATATTAAAGTGTCATTTATTCTAGCATGCAGCTTCATCTTGTTGACACCAGAGAGGAGAGTTTCGTGTTCACCTCTGTCTGTTCAAAACGTCGACTCAGAGCGACCAACATTTCACTGTGAGGGAAAGACGCTGGAAGGAGGGATGACGGAGGGACACAAAGATGAGAGAAATAAGACAGCAGATGAGAGTTAAAGACCTTTTCACTGATTCTGGAGGAATGGAAGCCATGTTTCAAACAAGAGCCATCATTGTGAAGACTGAGCAGCACAAAAAAATACAGATTTATAAATGATTTGCTGTCACACTCACTCACTGTGCTACCAATAGTGTAATTAAAAAATAAATAAAAAAACCTTACTGAGATGTGTTGCAGCTCTTAAATGTACCCAGACCTACATCTAGACAGACTGACAGATAGAAAGACGGACAGGCATACAGACAGACAGACAGACACTTAAAACTGTCAGAATGAAATAATGTGTGTATTGAAATATTGTATAAAATCATTATATTTATCAATAAACTTTTCAAGAAATAAAAACAAACCGCTGTCTGCTATTCTTTTTCACCTCCATACATTTTGTCATTTATATACCTTATAATAATGGCGTGTTTAAAACCTTCAAATATTTTTTTATGGTGCGTCATAAAGAGCATGAGCAAAAAGGGTCACAGGAACAGTTTATACTGTTATTTACACATGTACAATGAAAGTACAAAAAGTGCCTCGATCCCAAAGGACGCGGCCCACAAATAAAGCATGAAAATGTGCATATGAAAAAACTTCACCACCATCACTGAACATGCATCACTCCCTTTATTACCCAACTTACAGCCTGTTTCATATTTTCCACACCTCTCCCCACTAATCCTGATATCCGTTTTCCTTTTATTACCTCTCACAATAGCATTTTTTCCCCCCATAATGTAACATTTGGGTGTCGTGGTGTTGGGGCTAAGGTGGTGTAACATACCTGTGTATGTGCTGCACTTGGAGTGAGTACATATTTATAAATAAGATCTGAATTCTTAATCAGCAAAATGATATAAAAATCTCTGAATCAGCTTTTATCTGCATTTTTGTGAGACATTTTTTATGTATTTTTCATAAAACAGAGCAAGAGATTTATTTAAATCTAATAAACACATTTCATTGCAAGTTGTATGGATGTGGAGGTGTAGGTATTGCCTTTATTTAGCTGGTGTTCCTCCCCTTAAAAAACCACAGAGCCACGTCTGTTACAGAATAAGGAGATGGTTGAGAGAAAACACCTTCACAAAACACTGATTCTTGTATCTCACTGTGGAGAATTAATGACCTCCTTTAGGTCTATAGGGTACATTTCTTTCTCATCTTATTCTAATAAACAGAATAAGTATACAAGCATAAGAGAAGAACAACAGGGCGACAAGATTTTTTTTTAAACACAGCTTCCTTTTTTGCATTTGAAGAGTCCTGTTGTTTCCGAGTACAGAGCTGCAAACTTTAGTCCAACAAAGTTTCTGATGGCGTCACTCACCATCATTTCAGGTCCACTTTCACAACCTTCCACTCAAATAGGTGTGATCCACTCTCCAGTTTCTGTGGTCACACTTTGTTTTTTTTTCTTCTTCTTCTTCTTCTCCACAGCAAGGATCAAGGTAAGTCCCTCTGTCCTCATGTAGGCCTAATTGAATTAATTTATCCTCCCAGGGATCATAGAGGATGCTCAGTGATTACCGCGTGGTGTCCGGTCTCTATTCCCTGTCCTCGGCCCAGGGTTGGAGGTTCTGCAGCGCGTACAGGGAGGAGTTATGGGCGCACAGAGGATCCGACACCGCTGATTCGCTGAGAGACTTCTGGAGGGCGGACTGCTGCAGCTGCAGGATGAGGCGATTGGCCTGCTGACGCTCCGCCTCCCTCTCCTCGGCTGTCTGTCTCCTGAAAGACGACAGGAGAAGAAACGCAATTTATCAGCAGATAAATTAAAAAAAGAAGATTATGCACGATTGAAAGAAATAGAAAAAAAAGTTTAGCAGTTTAGCTGTATGAAAATTCTTGTAAGTTGTATAAAACAGCTGGTTAATTTCTGGGGTTTAAGGGTGTAAAGAGCGATGCAAGGATGAAATTAAATGTATGAGGAATAAAAATGAACAAAAGTAAAGATACATTTGACAGGCCGTAATTTTTAATTAATGCTACATTTTGGAGAGTATTAAAAATATGTATTTCTGGCTTACATTTATAGAAATTGTAGAGTTTGGAGTTAAAATTTGTATGTAAGAGATAAAATAAAAACGCCAACAAATACAAAATAACATTGAAATTTTGTTTTTTATTTGTACTTTTGTGCTGTTCATGTTAATCATTTAGTTTTGTGTTTTTTGTTGTTCCGTGTTAATGGGGTCACGAAACAGGAAATTACGCACGGGGTCACCTGCCAAAGAGGAAAAGTTTTATTTTGAACAGAACGTGTGTGTTAAACACAGAAGAAAGTGACGCTTCCTGTGTTTCTCATGGTGACTTGTGACATATTTAAATATAACTTTCCATACCAACCTCCACTTGGTCCTGCGGTTCTGAAACCAGGTTTTGACCTGCGCGTCCGTCATCTTCAGACTCTTCGCCAGAGCTGCCCGCTCGGCGCTCGCCAGGTACTTCTGCCGGTGGAAGCGTTTCTCCAGCTCGCAGATCTGAACTCTGGAGAAGGATGTTCGGGGCTTTTTCCGTTTGGGAGGCGTCCGGTTCTGGTACGGGTGTCCTATCCGCCGCGTCACTGCGAACGGTACCAGAGCCGCTGCAGACAGGAGAGACATGGATACAGCGGTAAGTGAGAGATGAGATTTTACGCAGCACCAAACACACTAATTCACTCCTCACTCTGTATGAAAATTCAAGGCCATATATCTCTGATTTCTGCCCTGTTTGACAACAGTCCCTTGTTTAGACTGTGGAGGCCACGTGTGAGATGATGTTTATTGTGGAAGATGAGTCCAACCAAAGTATTTCAAACAGAGAATGAATAAATACTAAAGTTATTTCAAATTTACCAGATAAATTACTGGTAATTACAGAACGTTCAGCAGGCCTTTTTGGCCTGTTTACTCTATATCCTCCTATATATGTACCCTGCTGTGTTATAGGCCTCTGCTAATAGAGGCTTCTATTAATATTCAGTAAAACGGGCTGTAGGACTGTCTGTGTGATCAAATGTTTCAACTTTTAAACCCTCACTACACCTCTATTAAATACAGAAAACACATTACAGTTTTTATTCTATTAATAACCATATTTCACATTTTCCTGTAATTTTTGAAATAAATCATTTTACCGCCTTATAGTCACATTATTGTAATTTATCTTTAAATTAGGCCACAATAACATTTTGTTATTTTTTTTACTACATATATAAAGTGCAACAAAGACCATGTTGTTGCTGTTTGCTTTGGCACAATTAAAGTATCTGTTTGAGTGAACCCCATTTGTTAGAAATTAAATACTAAACTCCCAAACATACGCGAATTCAGCAGCGCGGCCACAGTGTGTTCAAACTGTAAATGTACCATATTCCATTATTTTAAAAATACTTTTTTCTCTCGAATGTTTTTCTGACGTTTTGATAATTAACGAGAAAACATTTCAGTTGGCTGTAAATAGCTTTTAAAAATATTTGGCACAGGGGTTTGCTTTTTAATGCTCCAGCAGCCATTACTATCGTTTTAAACATAATAAAATATTAACGAGGGGAACTCATTAGGTCTAACAGCTGGCCTACCTGATATTCTGTCCTTGGCGAACCTGTTTCCTATCCAGGGGAAGCACAGCCCCCCAAACCCAGGAACAGCGCTCTGGACGGGGGCCGGGGGTCCCGGGGCTGCCACGGGTCTGTGGGCTGGAACTCGGATCACTCCCCGACTGCCCAGACTCCTGCTCTCTCCGTACGAACCTGAAGCCTCCACCGGAGGCATTATACCGGAGAGGGAGATCGACAGCGCGGTGTACGAGGACGCGTTGGCCCCAGTCGGGCTTCCTAAACTATAATAACCGTCCCCGTTGCTTAAATCGGATCCACTCTGTCTTCCGGCCGTGCGCCCGTTCTCCGGCTCCGTACCGGCTCCCAGAATCTGGTCGATGCCGAAGCTGATGGGCTCATGTTGGGCCGGTTTCGGAGGAGGGCTCGGCGCGCTGGGTGCTTGCTCCATCCCTCGCTCTTTCGCAAAAAGGACAAGAAAACTGAAGAAGGTGTTTTCAGGGGGATTCACAGTCGGGTCAAACTGTACCAAAAGTCATCATCAGAAGTGTCTCCATCGCTGTCCAGCCATACGGTCAGAATCCAGTGCGTCCGCGTTGTCTCTAACAGGCCTCGTTCAGAGGACTGAGTCCTCTCTACAGGCTGTGGTGAAAGTTTGATGGGCGTTTGGAGAGATGTGACGCTCTGTCCTCCTCTCAGCGCGTCAAAACGCTCCGTCTAGCAGCTCCGTCCTCCTCCATCCCTCTCCACCTTTCATTGGCTGGCACCGGAATGACTGATTGAATGTCAGTGGGGGTAGGCCCACGATTTGGCACAATAATCAAGATTTCCCATAACCACGGGCATCAACGTGTTTGATATATGTATGTTAAGATATGGCATTTTCACGCGCCGTGAGCGAGTATTTCATTTGGCGTTCATTGTAATTCTAATAGAGACTAAGAAGCGAACTATAACTCCATGAAAATTTAAATGGTATATTGAAAAAAATCGGACCAGAGAGGGAGACCAGTGTTCTCTGCTTTTTGGCGATGGATTTTATTATTTCACCTAAATGACATTTTGTCAGCCGTCTGTCAGCGTTCTGCTTACATCCAGAAATATTCTCAGAATAGGCAGGTTTATAAGTTTTGTCCTGAAATGATGTCGAATGGAAAAACTTTTTACATAACTTAGAGTTTGACGGTGTGATACAGCTGCCCATCCCCACTTCTCAGACGAGACACAAAGAGCTCATCAATTGTCCTTTTGCTGTCACATCTTCAATCTTTATCACTGGACACATGTGGAATGTGCAGAAATAATACAAAACAGGCTGAAAGCTGTTAAGAAGTGCTTTATGTCATGAAGTCTATTTATTGCGGATGTATTATTTTAAAAGTAAGAAATATTAGCCTCAGTTTATATTCTTTAAAATTTGAATCCCTCATTTCGTCCACGCTTCATACTCAACTGCTGAGAGCTATGTTTTAATATAAGTCTTGGATTATAGCTTGCACTGTGGCATTTAATATTCAGCTGTCAGAAATGTCGGATTCTTAAGTAGAAACTGGATTGAATAAATTAATTTCTCGATGTTCATGATGCGTAAAACCTACAATCTTAATGCAGAGCAACCGGATTGATATTTGGACGTTCACGGGCATTTAACGTTTTGTTGGTTTGGTGTCTAGTTCTATTTAAAAAAAAAGTCAAAATAATAACTTGTATAAATCTATTTTAACCGTTTTTCATTATGTATAGCAAAAAAGTTGAGGTTGTGAAATCCAAATGCACATTATAAATCCTTCTTAATGGCAATCCGGTGCGTAATTACGCACAGCTAATTCACGACACTACACTACACCCATCACGTCGCTCTTTAAAATAAAAAGACAGCAGCCTTATTGAACATTGGCAGAATCAGCAGCACCTATTGAGCTTGGCAAAGCATTACGTGGCCTTATTTGTTCCCGGTAGCCAGTGCCACATTAAATGACCTGACAAGGGAAAGCCACGGGCTACTTCAGATAAAGTGTCCGGGCTGTGGAAGCTGCTAACCGCTCAGATTCAATGTAACAGGCGCCCAAAGTGACCGGATAATCTCATTTTCACTAACTTGTCTCATGGACAGACAAATGCGCGTCGGGTTTGGATGCGGCAGGTGGCTTTTTAGAGCTATCACATTACAGTACTTTAACGAACTAGTATCCAACATATTCATTTATGGATAGAGGGGTTTGAATTTGTTGGCAGTTTCCCCTCAACCTTTTAATTAATCACCGTTTTTGAATGCTTGTAGTTTAAATTATGTAAATTATTTATTTTTATTTTATGGGTAACGTGTTCTTGGATAATAAAAAAAAACACGCAGGATATTTGCTATTATTGTCAGACCATTAGTGTTTTTATAAACACCCTTAATCAATTATTTAAGAAACTGCAGCAGGAATTTATATGTTAAATTGCATGAAAAGTATTATTATAAGATAAATTGCCGAATTCCAGTTGGTGAGGTCACACGTTAGAAAAATCAAATGGAAATGCAAAGATAGCGTTGTAGTTGTAATATATATTTTAAAAAGGAGCCACACATCGCCTTCTCACAATAAAGTCTTATGAAGCAATATGAGATGGGACAAGGCCCGAGGTGTTTGTTTGGCAATATGGACAGACTCTGAGTGTTGGCTGCTTCACCCCGCCATATGTGAGCTCACCGGTGGCTTTTGATGGGGGAGAATTGGTCTGTTATCGCTGTCATCATTTCAGACATTTTTGTTTCTCTTGATGACATTTGCAAAACAGATAATTCCTTTTATGGAGAAGTTTTGAATAGAACACCAATCAGCTCCACTTAATTGCACCAGCACTTTCTTTCTTTATAGGATGACTCACACCTGGACCACAATAACTGCTGAATAACTGCTTTGTGAAAATTGATAATTATTGCATTTCCTGACTCCACACTGCGGAGTGAAGGCAGTCCCTCCAAGCCTGTACGGAGCAGAAGGGGTCTCACTCTGCAGATGTTGGGTGTTGGTAATCTGTTGTAATCCAATGATTATGAGTGATTGTGACACATTAGCTCTGACCACCGTGACACCGGTTATCCAAAAGACGCACACCAGGAGAGGCTGCTGCCATTGCTTCGCGGTTACATCAGAAAATGCACTGAAAAAACTGATGCCAAGAGTCCATTTTAAAAAGCAGCCTTGAGGTCATCTCGTTTAGGCCAGAATATTTAGGTGCTGTCTCTGGACAAACCTACAACCAGCACGAACAATTAAGACGCACATCAATCCTCTTTTTTTCCCTTTTTTTCCCACAGGCAATATGAAAGCTGACACCCTGATTCCAAAAGTCCAAAAAGAAACGACAACAAAAGAGTGAAAGAGTGCGATTTGTTTGAGAAATTACCACTTGATCTGCATAATCGGGGGTCTGGGCTGCAGCTCGGTACCCGGGGGCTGCGTTTTTATTGCGCGTCTCTTCGCCGTTATCAATTTCAGCAGCGCGCCTGACTTTTTAAAAGGGGGGACGAGGCCGGCTGCTTCTGAATAATGAATGACACGCTTTTATATTGTCGCTAAAGTGCCCGTGATGTTACAATATGAAAAGGCAGCGGTAAGTAATAGTGCATTTAAAGGGGATGTAGTGTATTATTATGATGTAAAAGAGAAGGAGAGAGGCGGCGGAGGGAGAGAGAGAGGGAGATGAGTGGAGAGCGGCACCCAGAGAAAGAGAGAGATTGTTTTATTACAATAAGAGGAGATGAGTTTGCCTCGCAGCGAAATGGGGACCAGTTAATGAAACTTTACCGCAGCTAACGATTTCCCCTCCCTCGCTGTAAAAAACCGCCCTTATGAAATATTTAAACTATTTAATATAGGTAGTATTAAGCTGAAAGACACTGGCATCGGCCATCTGACAACATTTACAAGGCGGTGGATTTTTTAAAGTTGGGTAAACAAAGCTTTACGGCCCGCTCTCCCTCAGCCCACATACAACACGAGTCGTGTAGTAAATCACGCTTACATTGAGCGCAATATAGTGAAAATGTGTTTTACTGTTGGGAGACTTGATTTAGTCTAATTTACACTTTTCTCCATACCCACGCCATGCGTCTTTCTTTTTGCGCACAGATGCAGCAGTTACGCAGACTCATCCTATCAATATAAGCCTGTCTTGTCTCTAACGGGAGGGATTGCCTTGCTTGGCCCCAGTGTGGGGGGATTGTGTTTCATATTGACATGCTCAGTGGGATTGTTGGATGAGAAGAGAGCAATGGGATCCCCCATCAGGGACCCGGTCAGGACCATCATCTTCGCTGGGCTGTCACTGGAACACTGCTCTGTACTCACGTGTGAACACAATTAATCTGCCAGACAGTTAAAAAGCAGATAAACCATGTAAAATGTCACTGTAAATGTCAGTTATATGGCTCGGTAGATATTAAAGGATTTCAATTACCAAATATGAAGCTTGTAGTCCCAAAAGATTCTCTTTATTGGAGGAGAGATATTTCATATTTCCCTAAAAGACAAATGCCACTAAAAATATAGCTTTTTAAAAAATGTTGTGCTGGATTGTTTTATGTTATCTGGAGTCAAACTACAACCAACAGAGTGAGTTTCCAGCGTGATCAGCCTGTGTTCAAGTAAGCTTTATTTGCAAGTATTAAGATTCAAATTGAACCACAAAAAGATCCCCTGCAAGGTTGGATATTTATTTCAGTGAACATTGCATTCTTGCTTCACTTGAGGAACAATATGCTTTGGCTCTGTGTGTGCGTGTGTGAGGGCAGACCATGTTAGCCTGTCTGATGGTTGAATGCATGGCTGCCTCTTCACGCTGGTTAAAAGTCAGGGAGGGAGGGAGGGAGGGAGGGAGAGGTGAAGGGAGGGAGGAAGAGAGTGAGAAAGGGAAGTAAGTAACCGCACAGACGTGAATTATAGGGATGGGCGAGAGCAGAAACAGGATGGATGGCTCAGACTGAGATGTGAAAGAAAGAGTTAAAGAATTAATGGGGATCATTTGGGGCTGATGATAATTGAACACATGGATTTAGTTTGGATAAGAGGATTCCCATTGCATTGTCTTGTCTCTGTGCCCCTTTTCGAGTTAACCTCTGCTTCATCTTTTCTGAGTGCTAAGTAAAAGTTTCTTTGCTTTTCAAGTCTCTGATCCTACTCAATAGCTTTCAAAGGGATGCTGACAAAATGACTGATGTAATTAATAAGTGAGCGTGTTTCTTCTTGCTTTAATGACTTATGACTGATTTATTGTGTGTGCCTGTCTGAGAGGGAGCGTGCCAGGGCGGGTTTGTGTTTAAGAGCAGCTGAGTGGTCTTGAACGCCCCTGGTCGTGGCACTAATGTGTTAATTCATTACTGCTTGCAGTCAGCTGCATTGTGTCAGAGCTGTGCTTCCCGTCTCCCTCAGTCTGTGTCCTCTCCACTTCATAAAAGCCGATTATGCTGCATGTCGCCGCTGTTCCACCCATTCTCTCCTGCCTCTTGACCTCCTCACCCCTCCTGTTGCCTGCCTGCAGGGTGCTGCTGCAGGGGAGCATGGGAGGGAGGGACAGGGGACCAGCTGCCACCAGCCATAGTGCTCTGGTGCCTGGCAGAGGGAGCTACTCCAGCCCCCTGCTTCGCTGGGCCTTCTGGCCCCTCAGGGTGGTGTGGGGGGGCACCAGCCTCATGCCACCAGCCCCACCTGTCTTGCCCCAGGCGCAGTGTGACCGATTAGACACACACACTCAGATATACACGGCCACGCATGCATTTCACTGCCGGATGACCTCAAAAATGTAAATTGACCGGTAACTTTGACGCGATCCAGTGTGCCTTGATGATCTCTCAAAAGCTGCAGAAGTCGTGCAGCTCAAGGAATCCTTCATTTGAGTTACAGACAAGAATGTAAAAACTTGCATGTGTTTCATACATGCACCAGGCAACGGGCCAGCACATTTAAATACTTGAGTAGATTTTCTCGGCACACACACTCTGCTCTACGCCCCTCCTCACACACATGGATACACAGAGGCACTTTGCTGTGAGGCGTGAAAGAGCGAGAGCTAAGTGAGGCCACTCCAGAGCGCTATTCTCTATATTGATTTCCCATTATCAGACCCCAGTCCCTGTGGAGTCATTAGTGCCGGGATCAAACAGACAGACAGAGAAGGAGACTAATACCAGTCACTTACACCAGCACAGGGAGATCACCTTACCTCCCCGAGGGTAGGAAGGCCAGAGAGGAGCAGAGGAGGAGAGGAAACGAATAAGGGGGGTAGTGGACGGACGAGTGCAATGGGCTAACAGATGGAGACGGCAATGTGTAGAGTGAGAGGAAGAGGAAAGAGGTGGGGTTTCGCAGTGGAACGTTCATGGGCAAATGGTAGACAGTCTTTGATCACTTTATTTGGCCTTTCTGTTTTTGTCTGTTGCGGTGGAAATATCTTGTCCCGCTTTCTTGCTCTCTCTTCTCTACTTTTATTTGGTAGCTGGGCATCTACAGCATCCCAAAAACATTTGGAACGCAGTTTGTTTCCTCTTGATTCAACTTGTCATGTTTTCAAAGACGGGTGACTTTTCTCTTTGTCCAACCTTGTAAAATGTAGCCAATATAGCTCCTCATCCTCCTCCTCTGTCAATAATTTTATGGTAAAGATGCGATGATGAATGGTTTTCATGTAGCCAGCAGCTGTCCCCCCACACCAGAGAGAGAGAGACAAAGAGAGAGAGACACACACAGAGACAAAGAGAAAGAGTGAAAAGAGGAATATGAAATGTGAGATACTCATTTTGGTCCCTTGCTTCATAATTTCTGTGGATGTATTTATTCTCTGTGGATTCAGCCGGAGCAATGAATTCGTAGTATGAATCAACACCATCAATCTTGTTCAGTTGTGCCTGCCAGTGAGCTCCTGGACGTGGTGGTCAGGCTTCACTCCACACACACACGTATACACACACACACACACACACACACACACACACACACAAGTTGCTCAGACGGGGGTGACCCTGGCCTGACCCCCCTGCTGACCCCCAATCTGTTCCCCAACCTCACACCATGAGAGACCGGGGCACACTGGGATAGGGACACACACGCTCAAAGACACACACACACACACACACACACACACACACACACATATATACACTTTGGCATATTGTGCAGTGTGTGATCTGATGGATATCTCCTCAGACAGTACCATGTGTGTGGGCAGTGTGCATGCACAAAGTGTGTGTGTGTGCTGCCATAGCCTCTGCCCCCTCCCACTGGTGTTAATTGATTCTTGGTGCGCTTTGCTGATTGGTGTGAGGACCCCTAGAGGCGGGCTCAGTCTCCACCACTGCCCCCTCCCCATTTGTGTAGCACCTCACACACACACACACACACACACACACACACACACACACACACACTTGCACATTTGCACTCACACGTGCAGTACACGCACCACACAGACATACAGTAAAGGTATATCTCTATGTTTACTGTAGGTAACTGTACAGAGCACTTGTGTTGGCTGTGCTGCTGAGGAAACACACACACTCACACATGCACACAGACACACACTTTCAGGGGGTTTTCACACCCTGGTAAAGAGGAAGCTGGCTAGCTGACATGAGCAGATTGCAGATCATATGAGGCGATCCACATAGAAAAAATCAGCGTCTTAGAGGTGATTCATGAACAATATAGGTGGGCGTAGGTGTGTGTGTGTGAGTGTGTGTGTGTGTGTGTGTGTGTGTGTGTGTGTGTGTGTGTGTGTGTGTGTGTGTGTGAGAGAGAGAGAGAGAGAGCCAGAAAGACAGTAAGAGAGATGAATCTCCGGTTATTAATTTCCAGCCGCGGCCCCTGGGTGAGATGTTAATATAGGGCTGATTGTGACTAATTTCTTATTAATTGCCATCAGCGATTACACAGTGGCCGGTAATGTGGCTAATTTGTTGAAATGAATTTGGTTTTCCGAGGCAGTTTAATTGCTGCAGGTGGGCAGCTTCCTCCGCACGCTGTCACTTTTGTTTTTTCAGCAGGAAACTTTTGAAGTTGTGCTGCTTCTGCTGCTGCTCTGTGTGAACCGTATCAGTAATAATGTGTGAATTATTGCATATTATCATAACACTATAGGACGTGCACATGCGTCTGCGCTGGCGTAGTCTTTGCATGTGTTTCTGACGACGAACACATCTTTGCAGCATCATTGCAAATGATCTCTTATTCATCATAATCCTTCCATATATCTCTACACATCATTACAGCAGGGGGAATGGAGGGACAGTTTAGTTGTTGCCTTTGTTTGTTGAATGTTTATAGCTTCCGTTTGCACAGTACTCAACGACCACTGAGGAACCAGTAGATACAAAATCCAAATCCTCCCATAAAAGAGGAGATGCCCTCTGGGCAGCCATAGCTCATAGTTGGCCTGATTTAGTGGCAGCCAGGAATCTGGGCTTGAATAAAGACAGAGAGAGCGAGGGAGAGAGAGGAAGAGATAGCTCCCTGTGTGATAAATAGCCCCGGCTCTCTCTATTGCATTAGCCGTCCGGGCCGATAGATTGCGAGCCCAATAGACCCAGACGTATGCGATTGGTTTCTCATATAAAAGTTGCATATTAAATTCCTTCACAGGACTGTGCCCCCCAAGCATGAAGGAGGGAAGGAAGAAATGGGAGTTAAAAAGCAGAAAGTGGAGAAAGGAATGGAAGAGCAAGAAAAAGGCTTTTTATGAGAGATGAAACAGAGTTGGGGGGAAGCCTGAGAAGAGGAGGAAGAAGAAGAAGGGGGGAAAGATAATGGCAGGAGAAAAGTAGCTTGATGGTAGAAAAGACAAATGGTGATGTCATGTATTTAATAAGTCCGTGGATATTGGGCGATGAGTGCGACCGTACGTCCATTTAATCAGTATTGCTTCCCAATGAAGATTTCTCTCTTGTTTTTGCGCACTCTCCCTCCCCTCTCCTGCTCCCAGCCGCTCTCCACATGCTAACGACCCCTCTAATTGTTTCGGAGCTCATTAAGATGCTGATGTTTTAATAGTAATTAATCCGTCATTTGCCTACATGCAAACGCGGGCCGCTGAGGTTTGATCATCGCCGTTTCAATACACTGATAATGCAGTAGCCTAGTCAAAGGAGACAATATCCTGCTAATTTAGCTCATCACTGTTAATTGGTTGTTAAGTGCCTTTAATTACCAAGCAAGCTTTGGGATTTAGGTCGGCGGAAAGAGAGGGATCGCCCTGATTGTCCCTGTCTGTCTAATGAATCTTGAGTGAACTTTGAGAAAGTGGAATAAATGACCAAAGAGCGAAAAGAGACACATGCTGACCCTGTTCTCTTTTTCGCCCTCCTTATTTCCTTTCTCCCTCTCCTTCCTCTCCTTCGTCCTCCTGTCCCTTCCTCCATCTCTGTCTCACTCCCTATCTCTTTCTCCAGATATTATTAACTCATTAAGTTTTTTTCATTATTTTTAATAAAAGATGAGTTATGGCTTTAGCCTCACTGTGGCAGCATCCCCCATCCCCTCCTCCTCCTCCTCCCCTCCCTCCTCTCTCCTTTTCCCTTCAACCATTTACTCCCCTCCCCTCCTCCTCGTCTTCTCCCCCCCATCTTCTCCTTCCTTCTCTGCCATATTGCGCCTGCTCTGATACGTTTGACCCCTGAACTGCAGTTTCTGACCTCGGTGTTGCTGGTTTACATCCTTCTGTCCATCTTCTTTGCTTTCGCCACAGTCACTCACATCTATCAATCATCTCTCTTTCTCATAGCGCAGAGCAGTCTTTAGATGGCATTCATAAGATTTATGATTCATGATTCCCTCTCTCTCTTGCACTCAGAGGAAGAGAGAGAGAGAGAATAGAGAGGAAAGAAAAAGGGAGAATGAGAAAGACAGACTGGAGAGTGAGAGAGAAGGAAGGAAAAGGGGTTTGTCGATGACACAGTTGAATAATGACAATATCTTTGATTGATAGCTTATACAGGGTTGGTCGGGTGTGTGTACTGTATTTGTGTTTGTGTGGGCATGTGTATTATGGTGACAGAAAGAGAGAAAGAGTCTATGTGTTCTGTTTTCTCCACATTGATCTGATGTTAAAGAAGCAATGATGAATGGTTTTCATGTGGTTCCAGTTGTCAGTGGTCACTCTGAAAAAATACAGAAGGAGATGGAAAAAGGTAGCAAGTGACCAGAATTATCAAGGGACACATGATTTTTATGTGCGATTAGAATGACTCAAGGGGGAGGAGAAAAAAGCACAGTCAGTTTGATCTAGACAGGACGGACTATAGATGAGACCAGCTCTTGTAGATGTTCACCAACCTCAGAGTTGTCAGCCATGGAAACCCTAAATGAATAATTTACAATATCTGCTTGTCTTTTTCTTCACACTGGGAGCCAGTTTAGATTAAAAGTCCTTTTAAAACACTTAAATGATACATTTGAATTTTTTCATGTTACTATATTAATCAAAACCTCCCATATACACAAAGAAAGAATTGTTCAATATAATTTTTCTCCTGACGCCTTCTAGCACTACTTCAGTGTAAGTGATGGTGAAGAAAATCAGTCCTTTTTCTGTGAAAGTCTGACGCCAGAGTCAAAGCCAGAGTTAGTCTCTGTATTATGAAATTTCTTCTTTGTGTTCCCTTTCTGAGTCATGCTGCAGAGATACATCTGATAGTTGCATAGTTGTATTTTTCCAAAAACCAACACCAGCAATAAAGCTGCAAACTGCCGGGACAAAGATGGCTAAAGGTAACGTTACATCCCTCCTGTTCAGCAAACTTCCCTGCACGCAGCCCTTGAGAAAGACACAGCATAAGAACTAATATTGCTAAAAGTGACCTAAAACTAACCGAGGAGTGTTTAGAGAACTGGAATATACTAGTTGTTGGCTGCACTTGGAGTAAGTAAATATGCACTGGGGCTCCGCTTGCAGCTTAAGATTGTCCACAAGAGCCTTCACTGTGTGGTTTGTGGTGATATGTATGTCTTTGAAGAATCATAATTTTAGTTTCAGACTGCTACAGGCTCACAAAAACGAAGCTTGGCATTATCGTAGTTTAGGCAGAACACTGAATTCTGTTCACAACAGCAGTTTGGTTTCAGCTAGTTCATTCATGCTCAATATCACTGACTAGATCTGTTCAGCTGCCAGCTAACCAGTGCCATCCTACTGCGTTCATTAAAATATGAAACAGAGCCATTATACAACAGAGGTGAATATAAACATCCATCCATCCATTATCTGTACACTGCTTAATCCTCGTTAGGGTCGCTGGAGCCTTATCCCAGCTGACTTTGAGCGAAGGCAGGAGACACTATGGACAGGTCACCAGTCTATCACAGGGCTGCATATACAGATCAACAAGAACACTCACATTCACACCTACCCTTAAAGTTACCAGTTAACCTGAGCATGATTTTGTAATGTGGGAGGTAGTTGGAGAACCTGGAGAAAACCCACACATGCACAGAGAGAACATGCAAACTCCATGTAGAAAGATCCCGGGAATGCCGGGGCATGAAGCGGGGATCTTCTAGTTGCAAGGCTAAAGTGCTAACCAACAAGCCACTGTGCAGCCACCGCAATAAACATTTTAATGCTTAATGATTCCAAATGGCATCTACTCTAAATAACTGCATCATTTTTAAGTTGACAAGTAGAGTATTTCCACTTATGAACAGTCAGAAACTAATTCTGTATTCCCCAAAGTAGAAATTAGTGCAACAACAGTTACCGGTAATGCACTTAGGACTGCTGCCACACAAGTTCAAATGTGATCACTGAAACAAAATTGAGTATTGCTTTGATTTCAGTCAGAATATTTGCATTAACATGGTTGTAAAATGACCTGTGAACACCAGAACTTTTGCAATTTTTTACTATATTGCATTAATAATTAAATGAATTAAAAATATATAACATGACAAGGCAGAAGGTATATACATGACAAGAAATGCAGTGTAGATTTTCTGTGGTGCTTGGATGTGCCACCAGATAGAGCCTCTTCCAGCTTAATGACATGAAGTTACAGGTGTGTTTGCTGCATAAATGCATAGATCGTTTGCACCTCCCTGCTGTCTAACTACTAACTGTGGCAGTTGTGTTGACGAACTCTGCAGCATAAAGTCGTGAAAAGGTGTCCGGACACTGGATACTCATGCAAAAGGCTTTTCAGATGCTAACACAGGTCAAGACCAGAGTGTCTGTCAGCTGCTGACACTGACAGACACCAACCTTGCCTCCTAACAGTTAGGAGGAGCAGAACTTTAACTACACATTTCCAACTACATTTTAGAGGTGGCATAAATACTGACAGATTTCCTAGACTGAACTAAATTTGCTGCAACTGTATTTGTGGAAATCTGTTCTAGATAAGTAGGTGTTTTCTGCACTGGATTAACATCAACTACAATCATGTAGATCAGGTATGTCAGATTACTTTAATCCAAACCGCTGTGAAGAGATTGATGCTACAGGTCGTTTACTGTGAAAGAGAGCAGCTCGTTTGGAGAGTTTAATATTTTGGATTTTGTGGGTCTAATTTTAGATGAGCAGTTTTAAATTAGATCATTGTTATTACTTCAGTAATTTAGAATTCAAGTAACGTGATGTTTACTTCGTCTTTTCTTCCAAGTTCGGTTGTAACCAAGTCGATTTTTCAGAATGAAGTGTGTGTGATTAAAAATGGCTTTATCTACATATGGAAAACTGTCCCCTGTAATTCATTCATATCAACGATTAATTGATTAGTAGTTATTAAAGTGGCTGGCTATCAGATAAACATCAATCAATAGTTGAAACACAGTTGCAGCAGTAATTAGATAAAACAAGCCATAGTACCAGTACTCAGAGCCGAAGGGTCATCCTTCTACGATGACCCTACAGACAGTGTGCTGTTTGCACTGAAAAACAAACTGGCAAGTGCCGAAAAACTGGCAGGGGTGTCACTTGAAATCTTAGTTTCTCTGACAGCTCAGGCAATGTAAAGGACAATACATAATGTCAACCTCTATGGATGGCAGACAAGAGTTTCTCAAGTAGAAAAAAGTGAAAACTCTGACCTGGTCAAGCGTGACTTGGCTCCAATAAGCATCTTTTGGGGATATTTTGTAGGGAGAAATAGAAAAACACAAAAAAAGCATCTGAAAAATATAGTCTCTGAAGAATGGCAGAACATCTGCCCAGAAATATGTACAACACTAGAATCCTTCATGCTGAGGAGGGTTGAGACTGTCTTCAGAAATAATGGCAAATATTGTAAGTATTGAAAAAGTAAAAGATTTTAATATTAATAATGAAAGCTGTACTGACTTTTGTTACAATGAGTTCCTACTGGGGGGGCTGCATTTTGAATTCAGTAGATTTCAGCTGTTAGTTTGTGAAGGGCAGCTAAACTACTATTCATCTTCAAAATCATGCAAGTTTTGCAAGGTGATGCAAGTTTGAATAATTTGACATTTATTTTGCATAGCACAGGGGTATATTCACCTCTGTTGTGTACCGTATTATAATTTACTTGTTGATTCCTAATGTTGGCGTGCTTCCCCAGCTCCCTTCACTGCATCAACCTCCTGCTTAAATGATCTCAGGTTTAGTGTTGTTGTTTTGCAAAGCTCTAATGTTCATATCTATCTTTGATTGTCTTCTATTATGTGTTTTGGGGAGTAACTCTCCCTGTAGAACCCTTGTTGATGTTTAGATACTTTTGGAGCTCCCTCAAAAAGCACAATCTTTTTCACCAAATTGGACTGTACTGTTTTGTTTCTATAAATTCCATGAGTTATACTTTATAGAAGTGTCTGTGCCAGAATGAGGTCTGTGTTTTGTCTCCCATATTTTACATTGTAGTTATCCTTGAAAGGGATCTCTTCCTTGCAGACAGGTAGTACATATGGCATGTAAGTACTGATAAGGGCAGACTTGGAAAAAGTACCAAAATGTAACTTTCAAATGCCAGCTACCATAGTGGAGCTATACTCACTCGTGGGTGAATGAGCGATAAACAAATCGTTGAACTGAATGACTATCTTAGTCATAAAAGCCAAATAAATTATTCCGTGTGGTTGAATGGATTGTAAAATCTGTTGTTTCCAGCTGGAGCCTGGCAAACATATATAAACACCGATCAGCTACAAATTTAAAACCACTGACAGGTAAAATGAATTACATTGATTTTCTCATTACAATGGTTCCTGTCAAGGGGTGAGATATATTAGACAGCAAGTGAACAGATGGTTCTTAAAGTTAATGTGTTGGAAGCTGGAAAAACTGGCAGCATGAGGATCTGAATGACTTTGATGAGGCCCACATTGTGATGAGTAGACTATGACAGAGCATTTCCATAATGGCAGTTGTGGTGGGAATTGTCGATATGGAGATATTCATACTGAACCAGTGACAGGGTCATGGGTGCCTATAGTTCACTGATGCATGTGGGAAGTGATGGCTGGCCTGTGTGGTTCAATCCCACAGCGGAGCTACTGTTGCACCCATTGCTGAAAACCTTAATGCTGAATGTGATAGAAAGGTGTCAGAACACAGTGTTGTTTGGGGTTGCATAATCACAAACTGGCCATGTTTGTCACTGCCCATCACCAAAAGCACCTCCAATGGGCACGTGAGCATCAGAACTGGACCATGGAGCACTGGAAGGAGGGGCTTGGTCTGATGAATCGTTTTTGTGGAGAACAGATGGCAGTAAGATGCACAGTTTGGGAAGAAGGCAAGCTGGCGGTGGTAGTGTGTTGTTTTGGATCTTTCATAGCCAAACCTGTCTCCACAATGCTGTGGTTTGGGCAATGTTCTCATGGGAAATCTTGAGTGTTGTTATTCATGTGGATAAAGTTGTGACACGTAGCACCTCTACTGCTGCACATCACAAATACCCTTCATGGCAAACATATTCCCTGATGGCAGTGGCCCTTTTCAGTGGATGAAACACCCTGTGAAATACTGTTCAGGTTTAGTTTTGGGAACATGACAGAGTTCAGGGTTTGGACTTGGACAAATCGAGCATCTGTGGAATGTGCTGGAAAAATACTGAAGGCCCCACCTGACAACACGAAAGGATCTGCTGCTAACATCTTGGTGCCTGATACCTCTGATACTTCAGAGCACCTTCTTGTGGAGTCCATACCTCAAAGGGTTTGAGCCATTTTGGCTGCACAAGGGGGGTTTATATATATATATATATATATATATATATATATATATATATATATATATATATATATATATATATATATATATATATATATATATATATATATATACACTTTTGAGTAATTCCTCAAAGGAAATAGCTTGACGTATAGGGAAGGTTAAGTGTTAATGTGGCAATAGTTTGCAGCAATGTGTGCTGACAGCTGTGATGAATTGCTTCCAATGTATCCGTCTCTCTGTCCTTACCACACACACACATTTTCTACATCATCCCACATGATAATACCTACCCATGCTTACCAGTCCCTATTGCCTCCAAGAATGGTAGTATACAGTGTAATACATTCTTTATTAAAGCTGCTTTTTATTTGTACCTTTGTCATTTTTTACATTTATTTTGGAGAAACAGTACGTGCCAGTTATATTTACAGTGCGATTCAATGCATGCATTTGCCAACATTACACCACAGAGTGATCCACAGTAAAGCAACATCTGGAGGCGGCTTCATCCTTCAAAATCGACACTAGACATTACTTTGCATGCTACACATTCAAAGGTCACACATTTCAACATACCAATAATTAATGAAAGTCTATTTATCTCTTTCTCCCATTCTGTGATTTTGTGGAATATCCATTTTTAATTAAACGTCCATGTACTTTGTCCAAGTTGAAGTTGTGGTACTTCAAGTTACCACTGGAGAGCACTCTTGAGTCAGCATTTAAAAAAAAAAAAAAAAAAAAAAAAAAAAAAGTCCAGCAGCTCATGAAATTGATGGCCAACAAGTTAATTGGCTGGTCTCTTTCTGTCCTGCAGAGTTTCAGTTCTATCCAGTTAGCTCGAAAGCATTTTAGGGCCATATGCTGCCCTGTGTGATGGTTGGTTGCCGTGTGCTAACTGTGCTAACAACTTCAGTTTTAGCTCCATTCCTGTTGAGTATCATCATTTGTTTGGTCTTGGGCGGCCGGCTGTGCATGTACGGTGGATTCTAACTGATGAGGTGTGGAGTTGCTGAGATCCCTATTTCCTCCCCGTTTTGTTTGTTAAATTATGGCTTGAGTGAGTTCTAACACAAAAGAAGAAGATCAAAAATGAGTTTCTCTATTCATTCACATTTGTACAAAATGCACAAAGGAAAGAAACATTCATTTATGCAGCTTTACCGTTATGGTGAGTGTGATTTACCGTCTTCTGGTGCTGTGGAGGTAACAGTTGTGTACACATATAAGAGTGTTGTTGCACTCAGTACTTAATGCTTCTTTTGGAAATATCAATTCATATTAATATACCATTTACAGTTAAAAACAAAGCAAAAAACCCCAGTGGTAAATTCACAAATAAGTAAAAGTTTGATACTATATATATCAAATAATCACCCAGTAGCTGCAGTATTAGTTGCTAATGCTTCCCTAATTCAAAATACTATCTGCAGGAAGTGATATTTGTTTTCTCTCTAATTGCTGTGAAAATTCCTTTTTAAAGACACAATTCAGCAACATTAGTTCATTTTTAAGCAAGATTATATTAAATATGACAAATATTTTATATACTTTGCTGACCTAAGTTACTGTTGGTCGACATGGCAAACTGTGGGACGTGTTGCTTGATGATGAACTTCTTTTTGGTTAAATAATTGCCAGAAACCCTATAATTACATACATATGCATACAATGCATAGAGAAACATCCTTGCAGAGCCCTTTTGTTTTGTATTAGATGGCTTATTGTGCGCACAGAAAGATTTCTTGTGTACCAAATGCTGCAGTAGAGTGGTATTGTAGAGCTACAATTTACAGCTAATCACAAAGAAAAAAAATCTTTTCCTGTTTTGTTGCTTTAACTAATTCATGCTTTGCAAATGTACACATAAAATGATCAAAGCTATTAGTCTGGGTTGCTCACAAAATGCAAACAAAGAAATGAAAGCAGGATGTGAAACTGGATAATGTATCTGCTCTGTGCTTGAAAGCGAATTTC
The DNA here is from genome assembly GCF_022539595.1 of Amphiprion ocellaris. NCBI lineage: Eukaryota > Metazoa > Chordata > Actinopteri > Pomacentridae > Amphiprion > Amphiprion ocellaris. The sequence continues at coordinate 18,393,628 of NC_072778.1, forward strand.
TTGGCCTAATGAGTGTATTGCCATATGGCCTGATACACTGTGGATGACACAGTTAGGATCTGTGTATCACAGTTCATTTGTTTTGGGCCAGACATGGTCTGTAGGAGCTATAGGGATGTCAGTATGCACATCTACTTACATGATGTATTGTTGGTGTTTCTACTGTGGCTTCCAAATAGTGGGGCTGTACATCTTTGTCCATCTTTGTCTGTCTTTTACTCTTTCTCCTCAGGGTGATGGACTCTGGTTCTGGGTTGAATAGTGAGTACAGCATCCACCTCACCAGGACAGACTCAGCACGACCTGAGCTCAGTGAAAATGATGGGAGAAGAAAGACGTATTCCTGAGCAGATTTTGTGTTGGGTGTCACATACAGAAATCTGAATCAATATCAAGGCCTGTTTTTGCTCATAGAGGTTTGTTTTTAATAGCATGGTATTTATCTTATTGTGAGTCAACATTAGTGCTGTAGCAGTGTTACCTCAATTTGGATTTTAAGTATCTCTTTTTAAAGCAGCTGGTTTTATTTGATGAGGTCTGAGTCATGACTCTTTGAGTTCCTTGCTGACGTGAAATCCTCTGCAATATTTTCCATTCGTCCTCATGAAGCATAATGCAAATATACAGTGAATAATAACTTACCTTTCGTTGACATCTGTGGCAGCAGTGCCATTTGCAAATTGGATAGTTGCTGTGTCCGTCCTGCTATTCATTTCTTGAAGCATGACATTTTGATCTGTTAGACCCGCCCTGCAGGTGACAGGGGTGTGACCGCACAGCAGTGTCACCTCTGTAAGCTGCTCTCTGGCTGGGAGATGAAGAAGGAAAGGAGAAATAAAAAACAGAGATGCTGGAAATAAGGGAATGCAGTAACATGCATTCACACCATGTGCAAATCTTAGTTCAGAGGTAAATGTCCACTCTTAAAAGAAATAAAGAGTTTGAATTACGCAGTTTGACCTGCACACTTACTGCAATCTTACCTGCTGTTGCAGTGGGACATGGCTGTCGACCTCTCCACCCGCTGTAAATAGGACATCGACATCTCAGTAGACGTGCATATGCTGACCTGAAGTCCCTGTTGAGGGCTCCATAGAGGATAGGGTTGAATGCTGAGTTAGCATAGCCCAGCCACAACACATAGGGATATTCTGGTACTGTGCTCGGGTCTGGATGCTCCTTTAAGCCCAATATTGTGAATAGGATGAAATACGGTAACCAACACACCACAAAAGCCCCTATGACAGCTGCCAGTGTCACTGTAGCTTTGTGCTCCCGCAGTGCCACCACTGTAACAGTGGAAACCGTAGTGGTAGTGGCGGAGGAATTGTTCCTGCAGTTATAGCTGGCGACGCAAGTAGGTCTGGCACTGATAATGCGCTTGGCCTGTGCCCGTGCAATGCGAAGTATTTGGAGGTAGGTCCAGCACATAGCCACCAGAGGCAGGTAGAAGGTGAGAAGAGCGTCAGTGAGTACATAAGGTTTGTTCAGCTCAAAACGACATCTCCTCTCTGAAGCCCAAGGCCCGAAGTTCTGTACAGTTCCGTTAACAGTGTTCCATCCCATTTGGATAGGCAGGAAGGACACAGCCACAGACACTGTCCAGACACTTGCCATGGCCACGGCAACTCTCCACGGCAACACCAGCGAGGTGTATCTCAGGGGCATGGTCACGGCCAGGTAGCGGTCCACACTGATGGCCAGTAGGGTGAGGATTGAAGCAGTGCACAGCATGACGTCCATGGAGATGTAGAAGTTGCAGAAGACCGGGCCCAGCGGCCACTCGTCATTGAGCTGGAGGAGGGCAGAGAAAGGGAGAACCAAGAGACCGAGCAGCAGGTCTGTCACAGCCAGCGACACAATGAAGCAGTTCGTCAGGCAGCGGAGGCGTCGAGAGGCGCAGACAGCCAGGCACACCAGCACATTACCTCCAACAGTCAGAAGGATGAGGAGGGACAGGACGACACCCAGCATCACTGTTGACAACATTATTGCTGGTGCTTCACTGGATACAACCAGATGACATCATGACAGGAGCCTTATGTAAACCATCGTTAGCAGTTCCTTTTCAGTTTTTAAGGTGGTGAAATGTGCTCAATTTATGAAAAGAGAACATTCACATGAAAAGCCTTAAGCTCACATTTAATGTCATTTAATGTGTTCACCCGGAGTGTTGAGAGGCCCCCATTTATTAAGGTGCACACAGTCCAATCTCGATGTCTCCATGGTGACGTGTGATTTTAGATTTTGTCTACATGTAATTCCTTTCTTCCAGCTCTGCCAATTTTTTCCACTTTCTTAGCTGCTGACTGACTGTATTCTGATGTTGAAAACCTCCAAGCTTTCAACTCTCCTGTGACTCGATCACAGCAGTCTTATCGCTCATACTTCACAATATTTATCCAAAATGCAAGATGTTGGTTGAACAGCATTTGTTTCTTATCAAATATAGCTACTGAGAACTGCAGCACTGTGCTTGATTGTTGTTGGGCACCGGGCAGGCATCTGAATAGCTTTCTGTCTGCAGGTTCATTCACACTGGTTCATGGCCTCTTGCTGACTTCACTGCCATTTTTTGTGGTTGTAGTGACACCTAGTGGACAAAGATAAAAATTGCAGTTAGTAATCCAGTTACCTCATTTCTCCAGTCTCAGATACACACAGCTATTCTCATACAATAAAAAGCAGTTGTTTTGTCTGGTATTGTTGTAATTGTACTTTGTTCTATACAACCTGTTCATAGCTAATTTATTACAATATCTGTGTTAGATTATGTTCACTGTCATGCGTTTAAACTATAATCTACAACAACAATGCTCGTAAAACATTTAAAAAAAACTCTTATGGATACGTTTTCAATTATTGTTTTTTCACAAGGTGTTAACAAAAAATAATATCAGGGCATTAGTTTTGTGTTTAGTTAATTGCCTGTATACGGGTCACTGGGTCTTTATGACACATCAGTGAATTAACACATGGCATTAAATTCTGCAATGCACTTATGCAGTTGGTCTACAACATTATTGGATAAGTAGAAGCGCCAACTACCATGAGCTGGACGATAAAAATAGATGAAGAAAAACAAAATGAAAGTCATCAAGTACTAAGTTGGCAGCAAGTTTGCAATACCTGATAAAAACAATAAATGATTATGGACAGACAGAATTACTTGCAGATAAGTGGAAAACCTGAATAAAAAAAATGTGCCTTTGGAGAAAGTAAACTAGAGAGATGTATGCTTAAACATGCTGTTAAGTTTCCATTTACCTGTCAGAATGCAAAAACGTTTTGTAAATAGCTGCAGCTATGGCTACATGGGACAAAAATAAAATAATGATGAAGCTAAAAGCTGAATGTGATGATATCACAAGTACAGCTTTTTTCAGGCTCTTGCACTGACTCTTTATTGTCTATTATACTGCAGTATCAACGTAAACATTGCAAATATAGCAAACGTTAGTCAACATACGCTTGTAGCAATATTAGACCATATAAGGCTACAGGGACAAAACCCTTGATTGTGTATTGAACTGCGCAGGCGTACATTTGATTGCTCCCAAATTCAACTTTTTATTTCTAAGAAAAAATGTGTATTGTTTCCTCTTTCACAACTAGCATAATGTCACTTTCAGATAAATGATAGAATGAATGTTAATATAAGAAAAACCTTTACATTAACAGTTAATTCTACATATACTGTTGTATTGTTTGATACTAAGCATAAAATCTTAAGTTTTCCATGCATGATGCTTAATTTTACGTATATAACACTTAAGTATATGGATCATCACATTTTTAATTCATGTCACTGTAAAGTTGGTATTTTCGACAGTCAACTAATGGGAATTCCAATCTATCTATAATAAAACCATAAACCAAGACAGATGAGTATGTTTGTTGTGCACACACTATTTATTATCTGTGTAAACAGCCCACATGGCTAAAGGTCTCTCAGCCTTCTGCTGCAGCTGAGATGCTACTGAGACTGGTTTTGGTTTAATGTTTTAAAATCTGATTAAAGTCTTGATGCCGAAATGTGGAAAAACCTTGGAGCAGAGAATGCTCTTTTTTTTTTTTTCTCTCAAGTTGTCTGATGAAAAACTTGAATCAGACACTGGAAAGTTTGGAGAGCTGCTGCACATAGTTGCTTTAGAAGGTATTCAGACTCCTTTAGATTTGATTGTAAATGGAATGAATTGGTATATTCCATCATTTTACACTCAATAACTCATGTTGACAAAGTGGAAGCGTATTTTTAGCTGGCATGCCATTTACACGAGAGGCCTGGCAGAAAAGTCTTTCTGGCAAGTTTTCCTGTATCTGCAGTGAACATCTAAAGCTCTGTTAGAGTGACTGCTGGGTTCTTGGTCACCTCACTGTCCAAGGCCCTTTTTTCTTTTTACTCAGTTTAGGTGGACAATCGACTTTAAGAAGAGTCCTGGTGGTTCCAAACTTGTTCCATTTCACAGTAATTGAAGCCACTGTGCTCGTAGCAACACACAAAGCTTTAGAAATTGATTTATGCTATCTTCCTGTTCTGTGTCTCACCACAAATTTATCCTGAAGGTCTACAAAAAATTGCTTGGACTTCATGGCTTGGCTGTTGTCCTGATATGCAGTGTGGATTTTCTGGAATAAGACCAATGAGTTCGGTTTGTCTGAGGTGAACTTGAGTCAAATTCTCAAGAGTTCTTAAGAATAAATAAAACAAACAGGATTAACTTAACTACAGTTTTGAGTGCTTCTGCAAAGGCTCTGTAAACTTTTGTAAATAAGAGATGTCAGTGTTAAATAAATTTGCAAAAATTTCTCAAGTCATGCACTTTGTCATTATGACTTATTAAGGTAGTCATCAGTTAATATGTTTTGTGTGTGAAAAAGTGAAGGAGTCTACATACTTTCTGAAGTGAGTGTACAACACAGCACAGCCAATGAAGAGATGAATTGAGTGTCATAAATACTCATACCATTTGCTATGAATGGCATTTTTTTTTTTGTCGTGTGACAAAAATAGACTTCATTTAGTTCTCTGTGTGGACCTTGTGGACACATCTACAGAGTGGCATTTGTCCTCTGTGAACTCATTAATGACGTGTGTGTGCATGCATTTTGTATGTGTGCCTGGGGGAATGAGGGTAACTACTTGATAAGGGTGTGTGTGTGTGTGTGCATGCATATGTGTGTGCAGTGTGTAGAGTAAAAGTGTTTCCGTCAGTGGGTGGTGGGTAATGTTTGCTTGTCTGTTTTCTAAAACTGTAATGGATAATAGGACATCTGCCAGACTTGGACCAGAGCTACCCTCTTATCACCTCAAAGGGAGAGAGAGTCACTGAGAGATGGACACATCAAGACAAAAAGGAGGCGATAGAGAGTTTATAATTAAAAGAAGACAGAACGAATAGGTTTAATTAAGTCTAACTCTACAGAAACTAGAACACAATCTTTTATCTCTTCACTCCTCCAATCTTTGCATTTCTGTCACCGACTCACTGCTTTGAACTTCATCCAGAGCAAACACTGATAACGCAGCCACCAGCGTATGAAGTGCTGCTCTCAAATGCACATGACATCTGAGCTTTTATATCTAACAGGACCACAGACTGACTCACAGACACCAAACATTTCAGCTGTTTCCATCATCGTGATCTCTCTCTCACACCGTCAGTTTTTCTCCTGAACACATTTGTTTACACAAACAGCTGGAATTCGGTTTGGCCTGTAATCAACAGAGGCCTGAGAGGAATGTCCTCATGTAGACATGCATTAAGGTCACTAGTACTTTTCTACCAGGGACAACCTTATCTGAACCCTGGACATAATGCATATGAGGTTATGTGTATTTACGTATGTGTGTCCACACAGGCACACTTGTTACTATCTGCCCTCAGCTGAATGCATTGATTCCTTTCCCCATGTTGCTGCACTTGAGTGTGAGAGCATAATCATATTCGCTTCCTGTGTTTATCTTTGCATAAACATTTGTGTTTTATTACAACCATATTCATATACAGCCTTGATCACTCACTTATCGGAGTGTGCAGTAAGTACGAGACTTAGAACAAGCTACATGCATGAGTATTACCAGTATTATGCCATTGTTAGTCTAGATGATAGTGAAAAAGTCACATTTCAAGTCATTCACCTTTGTTTTGAGGAATTTGACACCTATGGTAAAAAGAAAGTACAATAAAGGAATCACTTCTGTGGACATGCTGCTGCTTTATTACTGACCATCTGTTTGCTGTCACAGACTTCTCATCTGTTGCCTCTAATGGAAAACAATCGGAGTGTTACTACATCTCTATATATACACACACACAAGCTCATGCACTGTTGCACATGTAGGAAAGTATGGACACACAGGAACAACTCAAAATCTTTGTCTTAGTAATGGATTTTGAGGACTGTAATGGATTGCAATGACTGCTGAGTGCTCTGTTTTTCACAGGACGCAAAGGTTGCGCTACTTTCAGGAGTTTTCTGCAGGAAAATGCTGTTTCATGCTCGCCAGTAGCAAAAAAGGGTTTGCAAGGGTTCATGGGATTGAGGACAGTGCTTGAAAGGTTCGCTTCAGGACTAGTTTATCTCTGTCTCTGTGTAACTGAAGTGACATCAAACTTTTGGAGGGCATCATAGAGATGGAACATAATTAGTAAATTATTTCTTGTCTCATATCTTATGGCATAAGGACCATGCAAATGAGCTGCCTCATCTAGACCTTCTGTTCCTTAGTAAGTGTTCTACTGACAAGAGCCCAATTTGGGCATTAGGATGAAAGACAGGCAGAGAAGTGGCTCTTTACCAGACATGGACTGAGCTTGGAGATGAGTAATGGGGTTATTTACCTCTCAGCTGGGACTGGCTGCCTAAATTGTGAGATTCTCCAAATACCAAGTGTTCATCCTGTGACTTTTTAAAAAATTTTTTCCTTTTTTAATATTTTTTTTAAATTTTTAACCAGCCGGATGTGTTATAATATCCTTTATCAGTCCAACACGGGGAACTTTGAAATTTGTTGTAGTAAATGGATGCAGCAGTATCTGATCTTCATTCCAATTCCAATAAATAATCAAAGCCATCACATCACATCTGCTGTCACAAATGCCCATGTAGTGAATTTGAATATTAGAATATTTTTAGGAAAATAGATTCATTTTACCCTCATAACCCCTGCAGTAATTTCATAGCCTGCTGACTTGTCTGTTCGGTTGCTATTGACTAGAAATAGATTCAGGAAGTAATTCAGTCATCAGTTGTTCTGTATAGGTTTTAGGAGTTGCAGCGTTGTGTCCTGAGATGAACCAAATCTCTTGTCTTGTGTTTGCAGTGCTGCTGAGTTGTGTCAACAGTACGTGGCTCTGTGACTCTGTGTCCTTCTAAGTAACACATTTGCGTTAATGGCTGGACAACAGCTGAGTGGTGTAAGTATTTGAGAACCAAAAATTTAAGAGTTAACTCTGCTGTAGTTGTGAAATCTTCTGAACTTTTAGCAAAGCTGTAGATTTTTATTTATTAGAGATTTACTTTACACAAAAGAAAAGCGAGGACTTTTTACTGGTACCTGGTCGATAAATTGTTTATTAGTGCTGACTCGAATGCTAAAAAGCCCTACGACTGT